>NW_021145675.1:0-68618 GCF_002837175.3 Physeter macrocephalus | reverse complement strand
GAGCTATTCGGAGCCTGAACCTCGTGCCCTTCTCTTGATCACTGAGGCAGCCAGGAAGGACATTCTGCAACAGCATCTGTTTGACCTGTCAATTCTGGTGGCCGCTGTGGCCGAAAGACGCGTGGGGCCTTTAAGAACCGTCCAGGCTGCTCTCAGCCCAGCTTGCACGGGCCTCTTGCCCGCTCTCCTGGTGGGAACACGCTTCATTCTTTTGCCGCTTTTCCATCGGCTTCCGTGTGGGCGGGGTTGGAAACCTAGTGCAAACGTACCGTTGACTTCCGCTCTTCCTGGTAGCCATGTGTTGTCCTGTTCTGTTGGTTCTTTTGATAGGGAAACTTGGCTATGTTTCGGCATAGCGGTTTTATTTTGCTTAGGTTTTTAGAGAACCGTAGAACCTCGGGTTTGGGAAGAACCTTAAAGGGCCCCGCGACCAGACTCCGTCTAAACCTTGATACCCCTCTGAGGGCATCCAGGCCGTCATTTGTCCCTCACTGTTGAACTGGTCTCTCTGTGAGCCGGTATTTGCCTGGACCGGTTCCGGGCCCTGGGGACACAGTGCTGAACAGCACAGTCCCAGTGGGAGGCTGACTGGAGCAGGAGTTCTGGAGGTGCCAGGAAGGGTCAGGAGATGTCGTAGGACAGCTGCCCCGCGGCGTGACACGCATGAGGGCCTTTGCTGTAGTGTGAGGAGTGGCAGGCGATCCTGTGGTCCAAGGTGGGAGTCACGAGGAGGGGCCGCCGGGTGCACCTAGGGCTCCGTGAGCTCCAACAGGCAGAGCGGCTGTGCGAGCGGGGGGGTCACAGGGCCAAAGCCGCGGCTTCAGGTCCAGGGCCGGGTGTCTCCTGCGCTGTTCCCCCCGCCAGGCTTGTCCCCCTTACAAGGTGCTGACGGCAGGGAGATCTGCTTCTGGGCCCGAGTGAGACCTTAGGGGCAAGTGAACCCAAGCAGATGGGTTTTGCACCAGTCACCACTGGATCGTCCTGGAACCAGTAACTGAAGGATGATGCGGGTCGTATGCCCTGGAGGGGGTGGGGAGCCTGCCCCGGATCAGGCGCTGGGAACAGGGCATGTTTCCAGAGGAACCGAGTCACGCGTCCCTGCCGCCACCCGGCCCTCGGCTCTGTCGTCCTCCCCATCCCGATGCCTCTGTGTCCTCCACGCCTCCTCCCGGGGATGGTGGGGCGGGTCCCTGCCTGGCTCAGCCGCTGTCACCGTCCAGACGTGATGGTGCCCGCGAAACCGGACGCAAGCACGATCAGTCATGTGAACACATCCATGCTGCAGAAGGAGCCTGAACTCTAGTGATGGGCGGTGAGAGGAGGGGCTCCAGCGTGGGGGTGATGAGATGGAGCCCCCAGCCGGGGGCTCAGTCGGGGTGACAGGCAGCAGTGACGTCTCACTTTTTGCAGGGATCCAGGTCCGGCACGACCAGGATCTGGGCTACATGCACCACAAGTTCGCCATCGTGGACAAGAAGGTGCTGATCACTGGCTCGCTGAACTGGACCACCCAGGCCATTCAGAACAACCGGGAGAACGTGCTCATCATGGAGGATGAGGAGTACGTGCGGCTCTTTCTGGAAGAATTTGAGCGTATCTGGGAGGAGTTTGACCCTACCAAGTACAACTTTTTCCCTCAAAAAAAGAGAAGTCGCTGAGACGCCTGCACGTGGGGAGGTGGGGCCGGCGTCCCTCGAGCTGGAGCGACCCTCGGGGGCCACGGCGACGTTCCCGCTAGGAGCCGCGCGCTTCCGGGGCCGGGATCCACATTCTGTGCAAGGAAAGCCAGTCCCGTTAAATTCTCCTTTGTTAAATGGTACAGTTCCCTAGAGAGTGTTGGGGTTTACGAGGAAGAGGCCATGCTGCAGCGGAAGGGCGGGTTTTTGGACCGAGTGCCGGGTGCCTCCGTCAGGGTTGCGCCTGCAGGGAGGGCCGCCGCCTCATCACGGAGGCCGATCCGAGCCCCTTTCCTGGTTCTGGGGCCTCCCCGGCTTCCCCTGACCCGTCGGTCCAGCCCTCGGGCCCTCCATGCTCCCTCAGCCCCCATCCAGCTGGCGGAACCTGGGTGGCCAGAGGGTGACGGTCCGTCCCTCCCTGCTGTGTGCAGCTCCTGGGGGGAGGGGCGGGGGATGGCCCGGTGAATCACTCAGTAGAAGGGATGAGCTCTGAGAGCTTGGTGCTTGGCAGCCCCTGGTGTGTGTGAGGTGAAGTGAGCAATCGTAACCGTGGAAACAGGAGTGTCCAGAAGCTGCTCCTGTTTCCACGTGTTAGGATTTTAATTTTTAGCATCCTCGCGTTCAGAGAAATTCGGTTGTGCATTCAGAATTGACCTTCACCGTGACCCTCATGGCTTTGCTCAGTATCACCGAGGCGAGGCGGGTCCCAGGGGTGGCCTCACTGGGCTGTCCTGGTTCCCGGGGCAGGGATGTGACATGTTCGAACTGTCCCGGAGGCAGCTCCGAAGACATCTGGACAGCAGTTGCTCCGTCCTGTCCCTCAGGCCCGGTGGGCACCCCTGGGTCTCCTCCCTTATCTCCCAGCCCCTGGGGACCCCTCCCCACATGGCGTGTTCCTCTCCACTTAAAGTTATCTCTGACTTAGAGTGTCAGATAGGTAAACCCGAAACTTAGCTTTTCTTACCCAACCAAAGCTGTGTTCTCAGATTGGAAGTCACAGATGTGGCTTCACAGTGACCGTGTTTCTACCCCTGAGCTGGGCCCGCCGCCTCGAATAAACGCACTCTCCCCTAGTCGACTGGCGTTGTGTGTTTCTGCCTTTTGTTCATTCAAATGGTGACTACTTATTAAACAAAACTTCCTTTGGTGGGGGGGGGGCAACATGCAGCTGTTTAGAAACCGTTGGCCAAGGCAGGAACCTCTCGAGGAGTGAAGACTTGGGGGTGTTGCTTGGGGGACCCCCAGTGTCTTCCGAGTGTCCGCCCGGCCCGCGCGGGGCCTGTGCCTTCCTTCCAGGAGCAGGCGGTGTCCGGAGTCCCAGCCCCACCGTCGAGGTTGATGTTGCAGAAGTTGTGAAATGAGCTCATCTCACATAGCTTTTTACTTAATGTGATTTTATTTATATTGTTTTAGTTATTGTCATCTTAGCGGTGGGAATTTGAATCTGATCTCATCAAGTTCCAGATTAACAGCCTTTCTGAAAGGAAAACAACGCTTTCTCTGAGGGCCTGGGTGCTGACGAGGCCGGAGCACTAAGATCAGCCTCCACTTCGGAGGCTGTTCTGTCCCCTTGAGGGTGGGTGACCATACGAGGTGAGCAGAGCCCTGCCCTGACAGGAGAGGCGTGAGGAGGGGCAGCTGGGCTGGGGGCAGGGCACAGGCCCACCCCGGCGTGTCCGGTCCTCCAGGAGAGCCAGACGGGTTCACGGCCGAGGCTGCGTGGTTCCCAGGTCTCCGGGTCGTGAAAGCAGGTGAGCTGAACCGTTGGCGTTTTCTTGATTCAGAAGGTAGTTCAGGCCAAGTCAGCGGCTTGTGCTGAGCGGCAGTTGTCTGGGGGTTCATCCAGTGATGGGCAGGCACACTGAGGAGACCCCCAGAAGAGTGGCTGACATGCTGCGGGCAGGGGACACCAGGCAGTGACCTGAGCACGGAGGGGGAGAGGCTGGGAAGGGACTTGTGTGGCGTGTCGTCCGAAGCTGCACGCTTCGTCCACAGGATTCTGTCACGAACGGAACCATTACAGGAGGGAATGAACCCCCAGGAGGCTTGGCAGTTGCTCCCTGAGAGGCATCGAGGTCGGCTCCCCTCTTACGGCCCCCGCCCCGCCCCCCAGGCTCCTGGCCAGCCTCGAGATTTTGGTTCAAGGTCGTCATTTTAACTACGGGGCAGTGATGCAGCTTAACAAACCTGACAGGCAAAGTTAATTAAACATTGGCACAGTTAACGTGTAAAATATTTTAAACTCATGCAACCCGTGTGGTAAAAAAAAAAATGTCCTGGGAGTAGTTTGTCCCGTAGCTGTTAAATACACGAGAATGTTGGGTTCAAACAGTGCAGTTCCGTTGTATTTAAAGCACTGTATTGGTTGTACTGAATTGGTTTTTAAAGCAACTGACTAGTTTAAAAAAACACTCAGATTCACATACCATAAAACTCACCCTTTTAAAATATGCAATTCGGTGTATTCACAGTATATTAAGAGAATATTAGTTATGAGTATATTAACAGAGTTGTTATTGTTAGTTACTATATTAACAGAGTTGTGCAGCCATCACTACTATCTGATTTCAGAGTGTTTTCTTCACTCCAGAAAGAAACCCTGTTTCTGTGCATTTCCCTGGTGTGGATGTTTTACATAAATGGAATCCACAGCATGCGGTCTCTGGTATCTGCCTCCTTTCCCTGAGTGTAGTGCTTTTGAGGGCTATCCATGTTGTAGCAGGTGTCAGTATTTTACTTCTCTTTATAGCTGAATAATAATGCATTGTTGGGCTTCCCTGGTGGCGCAGTGGTTGAGAGTCCGATGCAGGGGACGCGGGTTCGTGCCCCGGTCCGGGAAGATCCCGCATGCCGCGGAGCGGCTGGGCCCGTCAGCCACGGCCGCTGAGCCTGCGCGTCCGGAGCCTGTGCTCCGCAGCGGGAGAGGCCACGACAGTGAGAGGCCCGCGTACCGCAAAAAAAAAAAAAAAAAAAAAAAAAAAAAAAGGAAAAAAAAAAGCATTGTATGGACAGAACACATTTTGTTTACCTGTTCGTCAATTGATGGACACTGGGGTTGTTTCCACCTTTTGTCTGTTACAGATACGATGCTGTGAACATTCACATACAAGTGTTCGTGCGGACGTGTTTTTGTCTCTCTTGAGTATATACCTGGGAGTGGAATTGTTGGGTCATATCACTCTGTTTCACCATTTTAGAAAATGCCAGACTGTTTTCCAAAGCGATTGAATCATTTTACATTCCCACCAACAGTGTATCAGGGTTCCTTTTTCTCCACATTCTCACGAACAGAAAGCTATTATTTGACTTCAAAAAAAACTAGTCTTAAAAATGGAGGTATAATTGAGGTACAATATTATGTAAGTTTCAGGTGTGCGACAGTGACTCACAGTGTTTAAGGGTTATATTCCATTTGCAGTTATTATAAAATATTGGCTATATTTCCTGCGTTGTACTAAATATCCTTGTAACTTATTTTGTACATTGAAGTTGGTACCTCTTAATCCCCTACTCTTATCTTGCCCCTCCCCCTCCCATCTTCCCACTGGTAACCACTAGTTCTCTAGATCTGTCTCTTCCTTTTTTGTTATGTTCACTAGTCTATTTTATTTTTTAGATTCCATATATAAATGATATCATACAGTATTTGTCTTTCTCTGTCTGACTTATTTCACTGAGCGTAATATTCTCCAAGTCCATGCATGTTGTCGCAGATGGCATTATTTCGTTCTTTTTTATGGCTGAGTAGTATTCCATTGCATATATGTACCACATCTTCTTTAGTCATTTACCTATTGATGGACACTTAGGTTGCTTCCATATCTTGGCTGTTTTAAATAGGGCTCCTATGAACATTGGGGTGCATGTATCTTTTCCAATTAGTGTGTTCATTTCCTTTGGATATATACCCAGGAGTGGAACTGCTGGGCCACATGGTAGCTCTATTTTTACTTTTTTTAGAAAGTACCATACTGTTTTCCATAGTGGCTGCACCAGTTTGCATTCCCACCAACAGTGTACGAGGGTTCTCTTTATTTCACATCCTCACCAAAGTGTGTTATTTGTGGTCTTTTTGATGATGGCCATTCTGACTGGTGTGAAGTGGTATCTCGTTGTGGGTTTTTTTTTTTTTTTTAGTTTATTTATGTATTTATTTTTGGCTGCGTTGGGTCTTCGTTGAGGTGCACGGGCTTCTCATTGCGGTGGCTTCTCTTGTTGCAGAGCATGGGCTCTAGGCACACAGTCTTAGTTGCCTCGCGGCATGTGGGATCTTCCCAGACCAGGGATCGAACCCGTGTCCCCCTGTGCTGGCAGGAGGATTCCTAACCCCTGCGCCACCAGCGAAGTCCCTCATTCTTTTTTAATGGTTGAGTAATATTCCATTATATATATGTACCAGCTCTTCTTTATCCATTTGTCTGTTGATGGGCATTTAGGATGCTGCCATGTCTTGGCTATTTAAGTAGTGCTGCCACAAACATTGGGGTGCATGGATCTTTTCGAATTAAGAGTTTTTGTCTTTCCAGATACATGCCCAGGAGTGGGGCTGTAGGATCATATGGTAACTGTTTTTAGTTTTTTGAGAAACCACCGTACTGTTCTTTATAGTGGCTGCACCAGTTTACATCCCCACCAACAGTGTAGGAGGGTTCCCTTTTTTACACACCCTCTCCAATAGGTCTTTAATCCATTTTGAGTTTATTGCTGTATATGGTGTGGGAAAATGTTCTAATTTCGTTCTTTTACATGCAGCTGTCTGGTCTTCCCAGCACCTATCTGACTTTAATGATAGCCAACCTGTTGGGTGTGAGGTGCTGCCTCATTGTGGTTCTTTCTTGTATTTCCTGGATGACTAATGGTGTTGAGCATTTTTTCATGTATTTACTGGTCTTTTATATATCGTCTTTGGAGAAATGTCTATTCAAATCCTTTACCCATTTTTTAAATTGGGTTGCGTTTTTATTGTTGAGTTATAAGAGTGTTCGTATATTCTGGATATAAGTCCCTTATCAGAAGTACGATTTGCAGATATTTTCTCCCATCTTTGGGTAGTCATTTCACTTTCTTGCTGGTATTATTTGCAGCATGTATTATTAATTTTGGTATAGTTCAGTTTATCTGTTCTTCACCTGTTTGTGCTTTGGTGTCTTAACTAAGAAACCAATGCCCAACCCAAGGTGACAAAGATTTGCTCTTACTTTTTTTTCTGAAAGTCTTATATTTAGGTCTATGAACCATTTTGAGTTATTTTTTTAAATATATTTTCTTTGAACTTTAAAAAAAATATTTATTTATTTGGTTGTGCTGGGTCTTAGTTGCAGCAGGCAGGCTCCTTGGTTGCGGCTCAGCTGGCTCCCCAGATGTGGCATGCGGGCCTCCTTAGTTTTGGCATGCGAACTCCCAGTTGAGGCATGCGTGTGGGATCTAGTTCCCTGACTAGGGATCGAACCCTGGCCCCCTGCATTGGGAGCACGGAGTCCTATCTGCTGCGCCACCAGGGAAGTCCCATTTTGAGTTAATTTTTGTATATGGTGTGATGTAAGGGATCCGACTTCATTCTTTTGCATGTAGGTAGCTAGTTGTCTCAGCACCATTTGTTGAAGAGAATATTTTTTGCCTACTGAATGGCTTTGACACCCTTGTCAGAATCAGCTGACTATAAATTAAGGGCTTACTTCTGGATCTCAGTTATCTTCCATTGATCTGATCTGTATGCCAGTGCCACGCTGTCTTGATCACTGAAGCCTTGCCGTGTGTTTTGAAACCCAGTGGAATGAGTCCTCCAACTTTGTTCGTCTTTTCCAGCGTTGCTTTGGCTGTTCCAGGTCCCCCGTACGTTTCCCTATGAACCTTAGGAGCAACTGACCAACTTCTGCCAATAGCAGCTGGGATTTTGATAGGGATTGCCATGAATCTGTAGATCAAATTGGAGAATATTGCTATTTTAACAGTATTACATCTTCCAACGCATGAACATGGGTACTTTTCCATTTATTTAAATCTTCTTTAATTTCTTTAAATAATGTCTCATAGTTTTCAGTGTACAAGTCTTACACGTCTAAAATGTACTTGTTTCAGATTGTTTACTAGTGTAGAGAAGCGCAGTTGGTTTTTGTATGAGTCTTGTATCCTGCACACGTGCTGAGCTCATTTGTAGTTTTAATATATACATATATATATATATATATATATATTTTTTTTTTTGGTGGATTCCTTAGGACTTCCTCTATGCAAGATCCTGTCATCTGCAGGTAGAGGTAGTTTTACTTCTTCTTCCATATGGATGCCTTTCCTTTTTCTTCCTAATTGGTCTGGCTAGTCTCTCAAGCAGTGTTGGACAGATAAGGCGTGAACAGACATCCCTGTCTTGCTCCTGATCTTAGGGGGAAGCTTTCAGTCTTACATTGAGTGTGATGTTAACTGGGTTTTTCATAGTTGTCCTTTATTTATTTATTTATTTATTGGCTGTGTTGGGTCTTCATTGCTGCCTGCAGGCTTTTTCTCTCCAGTTGTGGCTAGCAAGCGGGGGCTACTCTTCGTTGCAGTGCACGGGCTTCTCATCGTGGTGGCTTCTCTTGTTGTGGAGCACAGGCTCTAGGCACATGGGCTTCAGTAGTTGCAGCACGCGGGCTCAGTAGTTGTGGTTTGCGGGCTTAGGTGCTCTGCAGCATGTGGGATCCTCCCAGACCAGGGATCGAACCCCTGTCCCCTGCATTGGCAGGCAGATTCTTAACTGCTGCACCACCAGGGAAGTCCCTATCCTTTAATATTGAGGAAGCTCACTTCTGTGCCTAGCTTGTTGAGTGTCTTTATCACTTTCCCAAATGCCTACTGGTTTTTAAAATTGCACATACATAGCTTTAAAAAAATAGTGTTAAAGCTGTTAAAACACCATTATATTAGACCAGTGTCCTGAAACTATGCTTGACAAGAATAATTTTTTTAAATGGGTGAAAAACAACGGAAACATCTTTGAACAATTGGAATAGTACTGAAAATGTTTCTTTTATGTGTCTGTACTCAAGTTTATTTTTGTTATGTTTTACAGATTCCACAAGTTGATTTCTAATAGGTAGAGTCAGACTTGAATTTGTTTGTGTTTATCTGAGTAAAAGTTTGGATTCTGCAGTCATTTTCACATGTTTTACTCCAAAGGTTGTGACAATATTGGGGGAAAAAAAAAAGTTTCTTATTTTAAATTTATTTAGTGGGTCACAACCAGAATTTTAAAAAATGAAATGGGATAGAGACGTCAGTGTGTGTCCTAGGAAGGGTGCATTATTTTGTGAAATTTTGGGTTGTGGCTGGGGTGTATGTATGTGTTTACTGGGTCATGATGGAAAATGCATTTTCTTTTTTAAACAAAAAGTAAAAATATTGTAAATAAATCTACGAATGAAGGGGCGGGTATGGGGGAGTTAGAGTTCTTTTTCTTGTGTTTCTTACTGTCTTTTTGGCCCCCTGAAAGTTTCTGTAACAGAGCCGATGTACCTTAATTAGATTACGGATGTAAAATATTTCTAACTCTTCGTTGTGTGTGAACATGTGAAGTCTCCTGATTTTAAAATGTTGACAATCCAAAAACTTAAAAAGCAGATTTTGTAAAAGTAAAAACAAACCAAAGTTCCATTATAAATCTCTAGGTTCCTGACCAGCCTTCTGACTTTTGACCTAAATGTCTATTTTGCGTCACGTCCTTCCGTTAAAGAAAATCTCGTTCACAGCATGCCAAGGGTGATGCAAAAATAAGTTTATTATGATATTGTTTATGTAAAGTTAGGTAATATTTACAGTAGAAATGATCAGCTACATCCATGGGAATCTAGCATGTCACACAAAGGAATAAATATTTTGACAAAGTAACACTTCAGTTGTAGTGAGCGGTTGATCAGAAATTTTGTTTTTAAAAAAGAGCCTCAAACTAAACCGTAAAAGTCTTGAATTGTCAGAGAGCAGCGAGCTGACCAGGCTCTTCTTCTCTTCAAGAGGCCCCTGCAGTCCCATGGGAGATGGGCCCCTCCCGGGGGCCGCCAGGGGTGGGGGTGGGGCACGCGGTGGGTCTCCATGCCACTTCAGCCTGGCGAACGTTATTGTTCAGGTTAGTACAGAAATTAAACACCAGTTAAAATTATACAAGCTTATTCTCCGAACATGTACCACCTGTGAAAAATCAGCTGTGGCAGAAGTGATCGTTGCTGTGAATTATTCCCGAACTTGTCACCGTAGAAGAAACTACCTACGCTTTCCCACTTCGTTCGCATGCTGCCCCCGCCCGCCAGTAGCGAGGCATAGTATGCTTTTGTCTCAAGTAGCTGGATTGAGACACTCACCCCGACAGAAGAGCATATTTGTGAGAAAGATCACTGAGGATTCTAACTGTTGAGGAGCCACTTAGAAACTTTACGTTTTATAAATATTACTTAGGAAAAGTCTTAATCGCTTAACTGGTTTTGAATCCTAACAGTAAGTCAGTAGATATGTTGTTAATACTAAAGGTAAATCCTAAAATCCATTTTAATCGGTTTTGTGATACAAGCATAACACAAGCATGAATTCAGTGTTCTCTGTAATCTATTCCTAGCTTTCTATAAAGTAAAACTGGAACACGTGACATAGCTACTGTAAAGGGGAGAGGGCGGGTGGCTGGAAACGTGGCGGGCAGCAGGCGCCCGTGGGTCTGAAGGCTGCTCTGCGTGAGCTCAGACTGCCCTCCCGGCTCATCCCGCAGGCCTGGACGGTCCAGTTCTCAAGGATGCTTACCAACCTGACGGGCACACCGTAGAGAAACAGCATTACGAGTTTTGCAACGTCCATGCCGTCGCACACAGCCACCCAGCGCTTGGCCGGACTCCCACGCAGCCCCCAGCCGGTGGCCACAGGTCACTGACTCGGACCCCAAGGCTTTGGGTCTCCCGCAGGTCCTCAGTCACTGTGTGCGGGACGTGCGGCTCCTCCTCCTGATCCTCCCCGGCACTCTGAATGGCTCTGCCGAGAATGAGGAACAAGTACCACCGGGATCTTTCAGGGCAAAACAAAACCGCCCGATAAACGGCCAGAGCTTTATGAAAGGTAACACAGGTCATTAAAAACACTTCCTCGTAATGCTGAGTGGGATCCAATGTACCCAAAGCTGCTCCTCCTGCCTTAGAAAGCAATGCTTGTATGGGCCAAAAAGAAAAATACCCCCCCCCACCCCAGACTTGGTCACAGAAATCCACGCAGTAACCTCTGAGCGAGACTTACACGGCTTGCTCTGAATAATATCCCGGTCTTTCTAAATGCAGAGGAACTGAGAGCCGCGCGGCGTGTGCGGGGCCCCGAGGGCCCTGGAAGGAGTGGGCACGGTGTGTCTGAGCTGCTCTCGGGGACACAGGTTGGGCCTGCTCTGCTGACGGTCTTCTGTTGATGACAGACCTCAGGGAGGGGAGACCACTTCCCTTTACAGAAGAACAGGAAGAAACTCACTGTTCTCAAAAGGGCAGAAGAATGAGACCGGTCTTTTCCAGCAGACAAAACTTGAGAGACTGACAGAGTTCATCTCCATACTGGGTTTCTGTCCTGTCTTCCTAGCAAAGAACCCAAAACACGTGGTTTCTGAGACCTCACTTAAGGCTGCTGCTCATGTACGTTTGCAGCTGTGGAAAGTATGGCCTTGCGAAAGCGTACACATGCGAAAACAGGCAAAGCTAAAGTGCAACCCCGCCTCCCGAGAGCAGGCCGAGGAGGGCCGGGCTGGGCCTGCTGCGGCGGGAGTGTCCCCAGCGTCCTGCGCTCGGTGCCGAGAGCAGGGGTGGGCGCTACGTTCCACCTGACCTCTGCCGAGGAAGACCTCTCCCAGGCTTGGGAGCCCGACACCTGCGCTCGGGCCTCTCGGCGCCCTGGCGGTTACCTCCGAGGCTCTGGAGCCGTCCAGGATCCCCTCGCAGCATGGCAGGACAAAGGAGTGCCCAGGATCACAGGTGGACAAGGTGGGGGTGCAGATGCCTGCAGTGAAAACCTCTGGAAGGAGTCGGTTCTCAGCAGCACCTCCCAAGCCCTCTCCTAAGGGTGGGGCTGCAGCACCAGGACACCGGGACCCTCGTTGGTTTCGGCTGAGTGGGGGAAATGCTAGGGCAACAGGTAAAATCTGGTCATAAAGCAAATCCCTATCCAACAGAAAACACCAAGAGCTCAACCGTCCAGGACTTTGGGGTGTGAGACATTCCGAATGACTGCGGTCTCCAGGGGAGAGAAGCTTCCAGTTAAGGCGCCAGATCTTTTTTCCTTCTAGTAGTTCATTCTTTTTAAGTATCATACTACACACTTCCCAGTCCTTTGTAAAACTTTGGCAACACTTACATTTCCTCCCCTTTCTAGGTGATAAAGGGCTAGCGTCTAGTATTTTTGTTTTATTGCGTCTTGAAAGCAAGCTTTTTGAGAACAGTGATGAGCAGACTTCTTTTCAGGAAAGAGAACTGCTGGCGGGCCGTGTTCATTTTACTCTCTAATGGAAAACAGCTGTGAGTCCCTGGAGAAGACCGTGTCACGAGCGAGCAGCGTGGGGGAAGCCTGGCTGTGGTGCTCCGGCGGGACGCCGCGGCCTCAGGGAGGAGCGGGAGCCAGTACCTTCGCGAGGGGAACGCGCACACCTGTCTGCCTGCTCCTCCCAGCGGGGGACACCCCAGGGGCGCCCGCGCAGGGCTCACCGGCTAGAGCTGGGGGACCCCGGCACCTGGCACCCAGCTGGAGAGGAGGTTCCAGGGTGAGCGCTCACCCTCCAGGCCCCTCGGAGGGGGCAGGCGCTGTGCCGCCCCACCCCGAGGATGTGGAGGGGGCCGCCAGGCGCAGCGATGGAAAGATGGTGTTTCCTTGGCAGGGAAACGGCGTTAAATCGACGTCTGTGAGAGCGCTGACACCACAGGTCTCGTCTCGTGGCCTCATCTGTCAGAAGCGCTCTCAGGCAGTTCCCCGTCTTCCCGAGCCTGGCCTGCACGAGGCCTCGGTGCCCAGTTGCCGGCTCAGTGAGCCGCTGCCTGCGTCTGGACACCGCGAATGACAGGCTGCCCGAGACTGGCCAGAGGCTGGGCCTTCCCTCGCCCTCGGTCTCCGCTGGTCACCCCAGCACAGCCATCGCTTCGTCCCAGAAAGCCCCGCCGGCTCTCACGCGCCATGGCACGAGCCCGCGAGGCGCGCTGCGGCCGGCACGGTCACCCGGAACACCGGCCTTCCGACCTGCTCAGGCCCCGGCGGCACGCGGCAGCGGAGGAGGCCGCGAGCCCGGCGCACTTGCGCTGCAGTGACGCGGCTGTTCACGGAGCCGTCAGGTGGCGCGAGCCTGTCCAGCCGTCCCGTCGGTCTGCCCGGCTCGGCCTAGCTGCGGGTGCTCGCAGGTCCCAGACGAAGGAGAAGCGTTGACAGGAAAATACCGCCGCCGTGAAGAGCCGACCCAGGGGAACCTTTTCCTCCTTGGCGACGTGGGGACGCTCCGCATGCCGGGGGAGTGCCAGGAGCACCCCGGGCTCGCGGTCACCTGCGCCTCCCTGTCCACAGCCCCCCGCGGGCCCGTTCTCTGCCAACGCAGACACCAGCTCGATCTCCGCGTACGCGTTCTTCCTTTCCTTCCGGAGTTCGGCAGCTGAATTGCTGCCTGGGAGCTTGGGTGCTCGCAGGGAGAGTCCGGAGGACGCTGCGTGGCTGGGGCTGAGGCGGGACGGTGAGATGCAGAGCAGAGACCCTTGCCGTCCTGTCCTGCCCGCTCACGGCAGCCCGAAGCTCAGACCTGGTTCCGAAGCGGTCGGCGGCCGTCACTACGTGCTGATGCCCGGCGCTGCCGGGGGTCGTTGCTCGGCTGGTGGAGCTCTCGCAGTGCGTTTCCTGGCCACCTCTGCCTGCAGGCCCCGGAGGCTGCTGCCGACACCTGTTCCCCAGGACCCCTGAGGTCAGACCTCAAAGGATAACCGATGAGGACGTGTGAATAAAATGCTCTTTTGACCTCACCAGGGGCGCTGCACAATCCAAACGCTCCCGCCTACGGGCAGACGAAACCCAACTCTGTGCGCAGACCCTGCCCTTCTGGGAGGGCCGGAGAGCCCCCAGGGGCAGCAGGGGCAGCACAGGGCAAAGCCCGCCTGACGAGGCGCATGCTCGGAGGAGGGACACGGAGCCACAGTCACGGCACCCGAACGGCCGCCTGCGCCTGGGAGAGGCCCGCCCAGCAGAGCCCCAGGGCCCCTGTCACGCTGCCCTCGATGACGCGCTCACAGACCATTCTGGAGACGGCGCCGGTCTACGTGGCAGGGGTGTCTGATGAGCAGAATTAAAGGAGCCGATATTCTCTGCTTTTAAAAACGTGGAAGGATAGCAGCGGAGGAGTGACTGGTGTGGTGTGAGACCCTGCACAGCTCGCGAGCAGGGAAGGCCCGCTGCAGCCAGGAGCTCCGAGACCATCCGGTGAGGCGCCGGCACGGGAGCTGCGCTTCTGACACACCCCAGGGCCTCTGTCCTGCCCTTCCAGGACTCTCTCCAGGCGAGCTCGCGCGTTCACTTAATCTCAAAACCGAGCAAGATGATCTCTACGTTTTCACGCCCGAAGCACCCACGTACCGAGACCGCGGTGCTCACCCGAGCAGTGAGCAGAGCGGAAGCGCGCCAGCAGGCGGCAGGGTGCCGACACATGCCCTGGGGCCAGGAGGCCTTGCCCCGCAGCGCCCGGGCGTCTGGGCTGCCTCCCGCCTGGTGCGCTTCCTTCACGCGCCCCTTCCTAACGGGGTGAGGCGTTTTCATGGGGCCGTCGCAGAAACCCCGATTTCAGAGGTTTTCAAGAGTGCTGTGGAGTGTCTGGTGGCGGTTAAGACGTTGTTACTCAGACCACTAAGGAAGCAGAGCCGTCGGTCCAGGCCCGGCGCAGGCGCCCCCCGAGCCGCATGGCCTCAGGCCTCAGGCCTCAGACCTCAGGTGAACTGAAGGAGACTTAGGAGCACGTCCCACTGGCCAGTTCTCATCTGGTTCCCACCTCTGCTCTAACCTTCTCGCCTTAACACGGGGTCTCCCGTCTCCTCTTCATCATTTGTGATCCCCGTCTGACACCACAGGCTGCAGGCCAGCATCTGCCGAGTATGAAGGGACCGGGGTTCCTGGTGACCAAGAAAGGAACGAGCGTGGGAAGGAACGAGAGGGGCCTGGTTTTGTGCAAGATTTAATAAAAAAACAAACAAAAGTAGGAATGGCTGCTTGCAACATCTTCCAGGTTGTGAAAGGTTTACCACGAGTATCTGGGGTGTGGTTCTAAGCGGCATTAGTGGAACAAATACAAAATGCGGTCCTCCCCTGAAGCCCAAAGGTGGTCCATCCAAGGTTCGAGGCCACGCTCCCCCCCGCAGGCTACCAGCTGTCAGCGCTGGGGCCGCAGCACACGCCTCCACGCCTCCACGCCTCGTGGCTGGTTCTCTCCCAGGGACCCGCCCGGGCCCTGACCCCACCGCGCACTGGGCGAGACACAGCTGGCTTATCGCAGGCTGCTGGGCCTTAATACTGACGTGAGCGCGGGGGCGACGGGGGAGAGCCGCATGCGCTTGGGCACCGGGCCCCTCGGCCGGGCTGGTGGTAGAAAACCATGGGGAAAAGCTTCGGTAAACACACAGGGAGTGACGGGAGCAGCCCACAGACCAGTCTCTCGTGCATCCATACCACAGTTACTGAGGACGGTAACAACGATAACAATAACAGGAATCGAAGGTAGAGACGAGGGCGGCGGCCGCGGGCCGGGGAGGGTGCGTCTGAGCTGCACGGGAGCAGCTAGTCGCGCTCCAGGTCCCTGGACTCACAGAGCTTCAGGCGATCTCGCACCGTCAGGCCTTCCTTCAGACTCTGGTGGAGAAACAGACAGGCCGTTTAGCCGGCGGCCCCGCTCGGCACGGGCAGCGGTCGGCGCGAGGCGCGGCTCGGGGCTCCCGGAGGGTTAGTGGGCGTGCTGGAAGGGCCACGACCCCCAAGGTGGTGGTGTTACTAGATGAGAAGGAAAAAGAAACAAGACCAACGCTGAGCTTAGGGCTCTCTCCACAAGCAGGGATCAGACCAGTGGAGCCAGGAGGGGAGACCCTGCCAAGACCAGGAAGACGCCCGCTACGTCCGCATCCACGTCTGGTCTCGCGCGGCCGCACGCTGGCAGCACCTGCTGCACCGACCACAGACCCTGCTGGACTCGCTCACTGCCCCGGGGATTTGGGAACGTGGCAGTGGAACATGTCGGTTTGTCTACTGAGACTCTGAGAACGGAAGCCCATCCTTGTCCACGTGGGACCGCGGCGAAGGTGGGGGACAGAGGACTTCCTGCTTTACCGTGGGAGGCTCTTCACAGAGAATTTCTGGATGAGAAAAGGAGCATCACCTCAGAGCACGACTGGGAACGAGGGGGCCTCGCTGCCATCGGATCTGCGTGGCAAGTCCAGGCTTCACTGAGGCTGCGGAACCAGGGCCGGCCCACAATCAGCGGGTGAGACTGAGCCCAGCCTCCACCTCAGAGCAGACCCGCTTCCCCTGGGGCCCCAGCTTCACCCAGGACAGCTCTGCTTGCCTGTATTTTTAACTTAGAGGCCACCGGTCAGAGGAAGAGGACAAGTCCACGTCCACGTCCGCATGCTGACATCCACTGACGCACACGACTGCCTCACGTGCCCTCGGGACTCTCTTCCCAAGTGCGCCTGCTTCAGGTCAGGGCTGCCATCTACACGGCCGCCGTCTACACGGCAGCCAGTCTCATCCAGGGGCTGGGCCCCATCACCTGCCACACGGCACCGCTCTAGCTGGGGACTTCCCCTTGGGTGGCAGCAAACCGCCACTGCTGCGTCCTGAGGGCAGACATGTTCCCTCCGTGCGCTGTCACACACGCTTGGTGATCTCCCTGCCGCGCAGCCGCTCACCACAGCTGTGCGGGCAGAGCCTGAGCCGACCCCGCGCTGCCCCGTGACCCCACGCTCTAGACGACCAGGTGGGGGCCCCGGGAAACGTCCTCTCTGGTCTCCATCCCAGAAAAGCCCAGCCGCTCTTAGGCAATGAGCTTTCTGACGTGATGGGGGCTGAGCCTTTCTATCCTTCTGAGGGAGGCAGGTACCGAGACAACACACATGAAAGATAGACATCCGTACACGTCAGACCCTGTATCAAAAAGCACCAGTGACAGATGGTTTCGGGGCAACTTAGTACCCGTCTGTCTTCCCACGGGAGGTGCGACAGTTTCCAAATACAATCAGAAAAAAAGGGCAGCACAGAGTCGCGCGAGTGTCCGTCGACAGCACGTTACAGGCACAGCATCACGGCTGGCGTCCCCGAGGGTGTGAACCATTAAGGGCCCCAGCTCCCTCCTTGGGCCGGCAGGGCTGTCCCCACACACCGAGAGCATTGCTCTAACGTCGCAGACTTGCCAAGGCAAACTCGGACTCAAACACACACAACTCCGGGAAGCCCAGCTCCTGGGCTCCTCCCCACGCTCATCTGGGTCCCGGCCTTGCAGAGCCGCAGGCAGACCCTCGCGGGCGTGCCTGACCGTTTCCTCCCTCGTTCCCGGCCTCTGCTTTAGCGAGCTCCTGGCCAGTGTAGAAGCTGCCATCTACGCGGCAGCACACGTGTGCCAGCACATCTCACGGCCAAAGGCCCTTACTGACAGAGGTCTTTCCGCTGATCTTCTGGCCCTTTGTCCAGAGCCCAAAGTACCGTGCGGCTTTTGGGATCTTAGTTCCCCGACCAAGGATCGAACCCAGGCCCCAGCAGTGAGAGCGCCAGATCAAACCCAGGCCCCAGCAGTGAGAGCGCCAAGTCCTAACCACTGGACCACCAGGGGATTCCTGCGAAGCACTTTTCTTTATTTCCCTCCCCCGACACACGGTCGGTCCGCCTGACGGGGCGGGGCGGGCTTGCTGGAGCAAGGCTTCCCTGGAAGGGCCCTAGCAGAAGTGTTTTGACAAACGTCATTCGTCATTTAGAGGCAGAAGGCCCAAAGCACTCACAATGAACTTGCAGCAGCTACAGTTCAGCCTCAGGTGGAAGTAAAAATCATCAACAAGAAAAGCATGAACCAAGAACACGTTTCCCTTTTGTTAAGCAGAATGTTTCTCACGTTTAAAGAAAAAAGCCCGAACTAAGTTTTGAACAGGCCTAAAGCATTTCTGGTGGTAAGGGAGCCAGGACTGTAGGGAAATAAACATATTAAGTGCAAACGGCAAACTACTTGGATTTCCTTCCGGAAACTCTCCCTAAACCAAACCCCTCAGCCCGCAAGCGAGCCGGGCGCACCTGCCAGCGTGTCCCCTGTTCTGAGCCCTTCGGAGAATCAGAGAGATCAGGTCAGCCGAGCTGATGAACCCACTAGGGAACGAGTACTGTGTGCCCCGGACGCCTGGGCCTCGTGGGAGTCGGGAGTGTCCGGCAGGGTCGGGGTCAGACAGCCTGATGTTCCTGAGCCAGCGCTCAGCCCCTGCTTCCTGTCTGTGGAGGCACCCGGGGTCCTCGGGGCTGGCAAACGCTCAGCCCCAAGCGCTCGCAGTTATCTTGCTCTACTGAGTGGTTTCCGGAGCTGCGTGTGCGAGGTATCAGCCCCCTGGCTTGCTGGGCCCGGGCCTCCTGGGCCTGTTAACAGGGCGGGGGCCGCGGGGCGGGGGTACTTCAGCAGTGGGCGGCTCCGTCAGGTCTGCTTCCCGACAGAGGGCAGCGGTGCCCCCAGAGAACGTGAGCGCACAAACCATTCGACATGCAGGTGACGGGGCCGAGACGCTGGCCCCACGGGCAGCCCACCAAGCTGGGGTGGCGGATCTCCCCTCTGTTAAGGGGTTACAGTGCACTTAACGCCCCGGAACAGGTTAAGAAACTTCACGTGGATCGTGTATGTGCCGGCTGGAGCAGGAGGAATGAAAGTAACCAGAAAACAAGGAGCTCGCTATGGAGGTGTGAGCAGTGCATGCAGGTAGCACCCCCTCGAGGGTGGCGGGCGGGTGGGTGGTGGTGAGAGTGGTTTACCTACACGACAAGGGACCGGGAAGCGGGTCGTTTCAGTTATCCCATGAGACCTGCTCAATTACGGACTGTCGGGGGGGGGAAAAAGAGCAGAAAACAAAAGACACACACACAATAAATCCTAAATGCAACATGCTGGTCACCCCCACCCTCCAACCCACCTTCCCACAGAGGGGCACGCGGGGGCGGAGGGCACACGCTGAGGGCTGGCAGGTACACGCTGCGGGGGGAAGGGGCGCGGGCAGCTTTGTCTCTCGGAGGCAGCCGGCGTCAGCATGAACGAGGGACGTGCAAGGAGCGGGCCAGATGGGGCAGGACCGACCCAGCAGGGCGCCGGTCTGAGGGGATTCACCCGAGCCCTGCCTGCTGTGGGCCTGGCCCTCCGCTGTCGCTGGCAGGAGATGGTCCCACTGCTGGGCGAGGGACACACGCAGTGTGAAGCCCCCAGAACTGGCCCAGCAGGGTAAGCGCGTGGGGCCGGTGAGTTCTGGGACCCTGGGGACCCTCTCTGCTGCGGCCCTAGGTGGGCTCTACATACCCAGGGGCTGGACCCCAGACTCACCTTGGACCTGATGCTTCTGAGCTGTCGGCTGACACAGGATCTGTCTTTCTTCAAGAAGTCAGGGTTGCTTTTAGACTTCATTATATCTGAGAAGACAAGCAGACCCGGTGCCTGTTTTGTAAACCCCCTGGGAACAGACTTGGGTTTGAAGGCTTCCAAGGCTTATCATCCTCACCCACACGTGAGACGTTTCCTTCAACAACCCAAGAGAATCCCAAACAAAGAACTGTAAAGCACTAGATCCTTGGAACAGCTCCGGGCGCTGGGAGACCTGGAGGAGGCACGCGAGGCCCCGGGCCAGGCTCCTCCTCCCCGTTGGCCGGCCGCACCACCCGCTGCCCCTGGGGTGCTGGGCACCCCTGCCGCCCTCCTCCTCCTGAGAGCCCCGGGCTGCTCAGGGTTTTTAACTTCCCATACTTAACGGCGCGCTCCCTCACTTGCTGAGAGCTGGGTAGTGACCTCACGGTTCAGCCCCCCATCGTGGAGGCAGAGCCAGCTCTGCGCTCCTGTGCGTTCGGAAGGGTCACAGGCTGCACGTGCTCACTCCTAACCCTAAATCCGCTGGCCCCCAGACTCCTCCTCGGAAGCAGCCAGCGTCACCATCCCGTCCCCGGTCTGATCTGAGCTTCGCTGCACAGGGCCTGCCTGCCTTCGGTTAGACCTGGAACGTGCCCGCCCAGCAGCGATGCAAACTGGCCAGGAGGGATCCTTGCCGGCCGAGAGGAAGCGGGTAGTGAGCTAGGGCGTCTCTTCAGTAGGCAGCATCCCCCCCGTCCCCTCCCCTCCCCCCATGGCCTTTTGCAGACTTTATGGTAAAACCCCAGGATCAGGAACCAGCGAGAGCTGCTTACAGAATGAGTGAATTGTTCAGGAAAGTGGGAAACACAGCTGGCTGTCACTGTGAACACACACACACCGAGGTATGACTGTCCCTCAGGGGCAACCAGTGCAGCGTCGGAGGAGAAGGGCTTCCCAACCAGGAGGGCCCGAGAGCCGGGCGCCTGCCACCTCCCAGCTGTTCCCTGCCAGGAAGTGATGAATCAAGCGCCAGCAGCTCCACGACTAAATCACCGCGCGTTACTGAGTCAGAATCCAGAGCTGGAGGACTCACCGTATCCGGACACGGGGGTGTTTTCCGGTGACTTTTCACCCAGTGCTTCGGTCGCGGCTTTCAGCTGCTCCTTCAGCCTGCTGATGTCACAGTCGGCCTTCGCCCGCACGATGCTGAGCTCTGTGTAGATGTCCTTGTACTTGTCACTAGCGTACTTCTTGTCCTTGGGGATACAAGGGCAGAGCAAAGAGCAGTTACAGCCAGGCTGGGTGGCCCGTCCTCCTGGGGCCAGAGCGCTTCGGGGGTGACTGAGGACGGGCCCGGCAGCAGAGAAGGCAGGTCGACCCCCGCCTTCCAGAGGCAGAAACTGGACACAGCGTGAAACAGGCATGGCAGGGCCCCGGGCTATAGCCAGGCTGGCGCCGCCTTGAGCCCCGAGGACCTCCGTGTGGCTTCAGGCTGGAAAACCCCTGTGTCTCGGATCCCCTAAGTGACTTGGCCTCCAGGGGCGCCCGCAGGAGACAACCGCGTGCTTGGGTCTTGGGTCCCTGCCCCAGCACGTGGCGGGCCCCTTGTTCCTGCCGCACCCGCCTGCAGGCTGCCGTTCTTCTCGTGGAAGTGAAGTCTACTTCAGAGCTGATACATGTGACTCCGGACACGCGTGGCCCCGCCCCACCCGGAGCCCGTCCCCCAGGTCCACGGGTGGGGACGTGCGTTACCCGCAGCGCCGTCTGTAGCTCATCCTTGAGGGAGCTGATCTCCTGTTTCAGGTACTGGATTTCTGATTCCTTGACCCGCAATAAGACCTAGAAAGAGAGAGAACTTAAGAGACTCACGTTCAGGAGCAGAGGGACTGCCAGGGCCTCGAAAGCAAAGACCGAGCCACACGGAGGCCTCCCCTCCACACACCAGTGGGCAGGCAGCTTTCTCCCTGTCCCTGTCAGGAAGAAGTGGCCGTGACCCCTCCTGACCCGAGAGCCTCGTCCTCAGCCCGGGAGCTCCTGGCACAGAGCCCAGGAAGGGGTCCTGCAGAGACCTCAGGTCAGCCTCTCCCATCATTTAGGAAGAGATGCTTCCATGAAATTTTAACCGAATGGGGAAAAATCTAAGTGCTTTCATAAAAGAACACCTTATACATAACCAGCCGTCATTCTGACTCAGAATGAACCTTCCTGATACTTGAGTAATACAGCCTTAAGAATCTCAAGCAGCTGCAGTGTTCACATAGTTATTCACTGTTTCGTTTTAGTTGGTCAGTGTTTGTCACGTGGTAGAGCAGAGGGGCGGAGGGCAGGTGAGTGAGCATGGGTTAAAGGTCCCTGTGGCCTCGTGAGGGGTCCCACGCTGCCTGGCAGCTAACTCTTCTCTTTCGCGTCCTGGCATGACTCAGGTCTTTCCAGGTTCTCCCCCTCTTGCTGTCCATAAGCTAGGGGCTCGTGTGGTGTGAGCTGGTAAAGAGGGACCCGGCTCTGAGCCGTACCTCTAGCTCATAGGCGTCCTTGCCCTGCGTGAGAGGTGAACCAGCAGCCTCGCCACCGGCGTCCCCCGTCAGCAGCGTCCGTAGCCGTGAGATTTCAGCAGCCAGGCGGTTGTTCAGCTCCTGGGGGACAGCAACACAACCAAACAGGGTGCTCTACAGAGCCGCGTGGCCGCAAACCCAGGGCGCGGCCAGGGTAGCACGCGGCACGGAGGCCTGCAGCGGTGCCTGTGCGCGGCGGCATCTCACAGTCGGCGTGGACGCGCTTGCCAAGGCCACTTACACGGCCTAATGCTTTCGCGGAACTGCAGCTGCAGGATCCATGCTCCTCAGCCCTTTCTGTCACCGTGACTAGTGTTAATCAGTTCTAGGGCTTGTGCCCCCGAGTTTCTGCAGGATCGGGACCTCCTGCCGCCCTCACCACTCGCTTTCTGTACCTTCTTTCCAGCTAGCAGGTGGTCGTCTTAGGCCACCGCAGTGACCAAGCAGAACCAGTCCTGCTGGAGTGTCCCCCCCGTACGGGCAGCTGTGGGCCCACAGAGGCCTCGAGCCTGGGCCAGGCCAACGTGGCTGTCTCCTCGGTGCCGGGGGAGGACGAGTGGTCTCGTACCCACAGAGGAGCTTTATTCAAACTACACCTACCTTGAGCTGTTCCATTAGCCAGGATTTTAAATGTACCCCCGTTTTCTAAGGAGCAGGCACATTTTGAGAGAATAATGTGACAGAATCAAATGCGAGCAGCGTATGGTCCCGACCGGGAGGTGTTTAAACACGGTCCCAGCCGTGGGGACGCGAGACCCGGACCCGTGCCGCCCAGCGACAGCGGAGGAGGAACAGACACCTCGGAGCCTCCAGACCCCAAGGCCAGCAGCCGGCTGCGGAGCAGGAGGGCTCAGCTCCAGCAGCTGCAGGGAGCTCCTGTCCACGCCCCGGTGACGTCAGACGTCGGGAGATGCCTGCAGATTGGGGCCCCAGCGCGGCGCACCTGGTTGTGGGCGTTGAGCTCCTGGTTCTCGCGCTGGCACTGCCGTAGGGCCTGCCGCTCGGCCTCCAGCGCCTGGGCCAGGTGGGCGTTCTCCAGGCACTTCTGCGAGTACTGCTCAGAGAGGACCTCCAGCTCGCGCTGCACAGACTGCAGCTCCTCCCTGGGGAGAGGGCACCGCTCACTCCTCTGCCCTCGCCCCGGGGCCCAGGCCTCTAAGAAGCTCAGAGTCCCCTTCGCGAAGCCTCAAGGACGCCGAGCCCCACACAGCGGAGCGACCGTGAGCAGAGCCCTGCACCCTGTGGTGTCGAGTGGCCAAGCAGCTCGGCGGCTCCGTCCCTGTCCTCTTACCAGCAGTCGAACAGCCCCCACTGGCGGAACTCCTCTCCCAGGGTCAGGAGAGCCCTCACCCACGCACCCCAAAACACGCTGTGTCAGAGAGAGGTCAGACCTGGGACCGTTTCTAGCACTGTCTGTGCCAACTCGATCCACCTTCAGAAAACCAAAGCCTCGTGACGTCGTTCTCGGCCACCCTGGACTCGAGAAGGGCTGGTACTGTGGAACCGACACCCCCTCCAGCCGAGGTGAGGTGCTCCCGGCCGCCCGCCCACCCACCTGCGCCCTGACTGCACCGCACGGGAGCCCGGGAGAGGGGAGACCCTGATTCTGTGCGTTGCGGAGCCCCATGAAGGCTGGCTCTGCACGGCCCCCGCAGCAGCCAGTCGAGGGGCTCCCAGTGGCGCGAGTTCCACCGAGGGCAAAACCGAAGAGTGGCCGCGCTGGTGAATGCTCCCCGTTCCCTTGCCTCTGCAAAGAGCACTGGTGCACGCACTTCGTAAAAATGTAGGGGTCGTGGCCACTTCTGCCACGCACAGCCACAGAGCATCTGTGTCGTGCGCTCCACCGCGTCCCCTCCCCACGAACTCCTGAAGCAGCGGCAGCTGACGGACAGGAAGAGTCTGGGGCAGCCTCAGGTCGGCCCTGAAGATCCGACAGTATTTATAAACTCTCCTCTGCCGTGTCTTATTCTTTACGTTTTAGTGACTGGTTTCTGTTTGACTCAGTAACAGGAGCCCACTTGGGCCATGAGAGCAGTGGCTCGCTGACCCCCAGGATGGTGCTGGGCCCCTCAGGAAGGAGGCTCTGAGCAGCCTCAGCGCCCACGGGCCTCCACCTGCGCCACCCTGGGGACCCGAGTCTCTGTGGCTCTTACAGGGAAGGTGCCGCCCCGCCCCCGAAGGACCTCCCTCCGGCCCGGCCCGCAAGGGCCACCTCCGCTGACTCACAGGTACTGCCGCTGCAGGGCCTCGATGTCCGCGTTGACACTGCTGATCTGGGACCGCTGGCTCTTCTCCAGCTCCCGTTCCATCTCCTCGCGGTGGGCATTCTTCATGGCTTCGATGGCTGTGGACAGGACGTGGCCCTCAGCACCCACGGGCTTGGGAGGTGAGACCGACAGGAAGGCGGGACGTCCCCCCACTGCTAATGCCAGCCCGTTGGCAGTTGGGCCAGGAGGATTCCCGGGGAACTCCCCCACGAAAGGGATGCAGGTGTGGTTTTTTTCTTGATGTTAACAGAAAACCAAACTGATTCAATAAATGTCAATGTTAAATCCAAGTATGAGTTTGTAGGACAAGCAGGCTTTCAGGCTGGCCTGTTCCGTTAGCGCCAAAATCTGAAGCACCACAGGATAGCTACATGAACGGGGGGGGGACACAGGCCAACGGCCCAGGGCTCAGTCCAGACGCTCTGGGCTCTGACGGACCGAGGGCCGCGGGCAGAGGTGTCCGCTGCCAGAGAAGTGCCAGCAGACGGGCCGATGAGACCAGGGGCAGCCCCTCACGAGCACCAGGTGTGCCGGCGGCCACGGAAGGCAGGAGTGCTGGCGCAGGGCTCTCGAGCTCTCAAAGGGCTCCTCAAACCAGCCTTTCCCCCAAGAGAACTGTCAAAGAATTCTCGTGGGTAACGAGGCTTCTATCTCAGCCGAAAGGCGGTGAGAAGGCCAGTCACTGCTCAGCGCCGTGCGTTCAGCTCAGGAAGACCCCGCTGCCCGTCCCTGGGGTTCGCGGCTCCCACCTGAGATGGTGGCCGCGGTCTCCTCAGCCAGGAGGCGGTCTTTCTCCTCCCGCAGTTTCTCCAGTTCCCGCTGGTGCTGCCTCTGCAGGTCTTCGATCTTCTTCTGGTGTGTTTCTTCCATGGCTGCAAACCCTCGCTCGCACGTGGCCTGCAAGGTGCGCAAGAGGCTCTCCTGACTTTTCTTCTGCTATTTACTGAACAGACCCCAGCCCTGCCCTCCGGGCCCCTGGCGCAGAGAAGGCGCGCTCTCGAGCTGAGCCCCGTGCCAGCTGTCTGGAGACTCACTCTGCTCCTTCGTGTCTTATGCTCCCAGAGCATTTAGAGAAGGGTGCCTAATTTCTGTGGTTGTTGTGAACCCCATTTCTCCGTAGAAAGAGCTGGTATCGTGGGCAGGAAAAGGCCGCAGTGGAATTTAAAATAGCCAATCCTGGACCTTTATGGACCGACAGGAGCGGGGAGGACAGAGTGAACGGGCAGAGGCTGGCCGCGTCTGGTCTGAGTTTCACAGCCAGACGCGCTCAGCACCGCCACACACTGGGCACCGAGCACAGTCACGAATAGTAATGTCTTTGTCAGCTGCAGGGAGCCAAGGCCATCCTGTGAGAGACGGGTAGCCGGTAGCCCAGTGCACGGGGCCAGGGGGCCCAGCCCTGCCACTGCCCAGCTGGCCGCCCTCACCGGGCCACCGAACCTCTCAGACATCCACTGAGGAAACCAGGCTAGGCTGTACGACTTTTCCTTTGGCAGGACTACAGAGGGGGCGGGGGGGGGGGCACTGATTAGCGCGTGCCTCTGCGAACTGTACCGAGACCCGCGACAGAAGAGCTGCTCTCCAAACCTGTCTGTGCCTCGCTGCAGCCTGGCTTGGTGTTTGACCTAGACGTGGGTGTGGGGAAGGACGCAGGCATGACCTAAGAAGGGCTCAGACCACCCCACACCCCCTCACTGCAGTAACCCAGGCCTAGCTTATCAGCTGGTCTCGTCGATGGGGTGGGTGTGAGGGGTGGCCTGTGCAGCTGTCCTGTGCGTGGAGGCACATTTCTTGTCTAAATCCCTCGCAAGATCTGTTTCAAAGTCGGGATCGTGCCTTTCACTGATCCTTGAAAACTGGAAGAATGTGGCCATGTTAATTCCAAATCCAAGTATGGGTGGGATCCCCCTCCCAATCCTGTACTTGCACATGGATCAAGACAGGGTACCAAGAAATCCAGCCTCCGTGTGTGGGCACCTCTGTCTCAGCCCCCACGGGGACTTGAGAGGCCCTTCTGAGACTCTCCAGTCAGTATTTTTCAAACTCACGGTCAGAGTCTGGACTTCCCTGTGAAAGATTTGCTTCACTGGGGAAGTGGTCTTAAGTGCTGTCTGCCACTCACTGGGCGTTTCTCCTTGCAGGGGCTCCACCTGGAAGCTGCTGTCTCCTCTCACTGCCCTCACACCCCGGGACACTGGAGGGTCCTAGCACTGCCCTCGCGCACGCTGTGGTTCAACGTGGACTCTTGGTGAACACATAGCTGCGAGGTCTTAGTTTGATTTGAGGGCTTTAGGATAAAGAGAAGGGTCAGAATTCTTCCTACAGGAACACTAAGGTGTCTTTAAAGACTGGCTGCTTCCTTGGAGAGGATGTGTGTTTAAAAAGCGATTCCTCTAATTTTTCAGCCAGTAATCCCTGGGATCAAAGTTCCTCGGCAACCGCCGTGCAGAGTCGGGAGAAAAAGCACCAGCCTTCAGCTCTCAGGAGAGGGGCCCTCGGGCCGAGACCCCCGTCTCCCCGACCTGGGCAACAACCTGCACAAGTGACAGCTGTCAGCCGGGCCCCAAGAGAGCGGTTTGGCTGTCCTTGCTGCGTGTCTCACAGGGCCCAACGAGAACAGGCACAGGACAGAGGACGCTGCCCACGGCAGGGAGCATCCAAGCCCCGGCCTGCATCACCGCCGGGGCAGAGCCTACCCCCAGGGTCAGCACAGGGCTTTCCTCCCTCCCGGGTTCGTGCCGATGGGCGTGACAGCCAGTCTGGGCCTTGTCTAAGTCGCCTGCTGCGCAGACTCGCTGGCTGCTGTGGGAAGTGGCCGGGAAGTTACTTTCAACGCGGCACTGGCATGTGCTGGCCACACGGGGACTGTGCGGCACTTTCCAACAGCCCTTGAAGCTTCCTTGGGATCCAGAAGGGCCTTCAAAAGGTTTGGAATGACTTGGGAAAAGAGCAGTGGAAATGACCTGGCAGGCACTAACGGCCCGCCTGCTTGTCGCAGCAGCGCCGGGCCGCCCTCAGAACTGGACGCGGTGCCGGCTCACAGCTGGAGGACGGGGCTGGGGACGGAGGGCACGGGAGGAGCCTGGCGTCTACTGGATGCAGCTCAAGGGGTGGCGAGAAGCCCGAGAGGAGGAGGCCCAGCGCCCAGGCTGCCCTGATGGCTCCACACAGCCCAACGCCCCAGGGCCCAAAACGTCACCTTGATGGGCCAGGGCCTGGGAACCCTGTCTACCGAGGCGGGTGTGAAACGGGGTGGGGGTGTGGTGGGAAGGTCACATCTCAAAAGCCCTGGAGCAGATAAGGCTGTGCTCCCTGCAGGAGCAGCCGTTCCCACGCAGGGCTCCCACCAGACGTCTGTCCCCGCAGAACTGGGGCGGGGAGTGGCCCTCAACACCCCACTGCAAGCATTCTAGCCTTTGGGAAGCCCAACTCTGCTCTCCTGGGACAGCTGGAAGGAGAGGGCCCTCCCCAGGTGCAGGTCTGCACAGCCTGGAGGTGGGGGCCGTGGGGCTCCCCTCTCCCTGCCTTGCCAGGACCCCACCGCAGCCGTGGAGGCCCAGCCTGTCGGCCCCTTCTGCTGTCCCGTGACTTGGAGCCGAGAGCCGCGTCCCAGCTCCGCCTGCACTGGACGCCCCCCGACCGCTCTGCTTCGAAACCTTGAGGCTCTCAAAGTCCCTCTGGCGCTCTTCCCGCAGTGAGGCCGCGCCACCCGCCAGGTCCTTGTGCTCCAGCGCTTCCCGCAGGACGTCCACCTGGGCCTCCAGCTCCTGGATGCGCTCCTTCAGCCCCATCACGGACTCGCACCCCCCCTCAGCTGGCCGGCTGGAGGACGGGGGTCCGTGGGCTGGTGGGGTGGCAGGGGGCCGCCCCTGGCAGTGGTGCAGGGTCTCCTGCAGGCACCGCAGCGCCTGAGAGTAGTGCTCCTGCAGGGCCCGCAGCTCCTCCTCATGGATGGCCTGCAGCTCCCGGATCTTGAGCTGGAACTTGTCCTCCAGGGTCTGCACCTGGTCCACAGGCTGCCTCTCCAGGTCCTGCCCGTCCCCGGCCATGGCATCCAGCTGGCTCAGGACCCTGCCGCGCGCAGCCTGCGGCGCGCCCTCCGCCCGGCTCAGCCGCTCCCGCGTGCAGCTGACCGTCCGCTCCTCAGGCCACCCTCGTGGGGCAGCCAGGCTCTCACTGCGCTCACTCTGACCCTCTTCCAGACGCCTCTGCTGCTGGTCCAGCTGGGCGACCTTGGTCTTGAGCTCCGCGTTCTCCCGTTCAGTGATGGCGATGACCTCCAGGTACTCGCTCTTCTGCTGGCGGAGAAGCTCCTCGTACTCCGCCCTCAGGGCCCCCACAGCTTGTTCGTGCTCCTGACTGGAGGCCCCCCTGCCCGACCAGGACTCCCTGTAGCCCCGGAGCTCCTTTTCATACTCCAGCCGGATCCTGCAGGCTGTGTAACACACCTGAGCCTGAATAATCGCATCTTGAACTAATAAGGAAGAATACTGGCCGAGGCCTCCCAGACAAGCGCTACGGGAGAGATGCCGGGAGGCCTGGAGAAGCTTCTGACAGTCTTGTACCGCCTCCACAGAGAGAAGTGAGGTTAAAGTGGCAGAGATCTCTCCCAAGAGACTGGCCTTAGCTTTAAGCTGCAGGGCGAGCTCTTCCTGAATAGCAACCAAGGCCCCAGAGCTCTGGCTGGACAAGGGACAGAGAGCCTGCGAGCCAGCTGGGTCCCCATGACTCGGTACTTCTTCCGGCGGGCTCCCAGTCCAGGACACCCGGACACCATCTGCGGCACCTGCTGGAAGCTGGAGGGTTTCCGAGACCTGCAGCATCACTCTCTCGAAGTCGGGTGTCTGGTAGGCCTCTAGGATCTCCCCCAGCATGCGCTTGTGCTGCTGCAGGGCTGCCTGTGTCCCCTGGAGGGTCTCCTGGATGCTCCGCAGCCTGCGGTGGAGGGACCCCCACACCGAATGCACGGCAAGGCTGAGCTCCGCCCTGACCCACATGGCGTCGGCCAGGGCAGGGACCGGGGCTGGCGGGGCGCTCGGCCGCCCACCTCCCGAGGCACTGGCTGCCTCTCCACCCAGCGTCTCCAGGTGCCGGCTCAGGGACTCGACCTGGCTCCAGAATTCTCCATCCACCAGCACCTTCTTGGCCCAGGCGTCCACTGGGGCCCCAGGCCAGGCCGCGGCACTTTCGGACTCCAGCGGCCACTCTCCGGCCTGAGAGAGCTCGAGGAGCACGTGCAGGGCATCTGAGGCGGTGTTTCTCAGTGAGTCTGCTATCTGGTCTATCAGCGCGGCCCCCAGGGCTATCTGATCAGAAAGGAGCTGGAGCTGCTCCCGCTCGCTCAGCTCCGGCGGCTGTGGCGGCTGCCGTGAGGGCGCCTTCTCTTCCTCCAAGAAACCTGCCTCCCCTGTGGGAGCCGGCTGGTGACACAGGGCCTGGATGGCACCGACCAGCAAGCTCTCCACGGCCAGGAGCCCCGCCCCTGCATCACCCGGCAGAGACCGCAGCTGTTCTCGGCAGCTTTCCAGGCAAGCCAGGGCCTGGCTGTTTTTCACCTGGAAGTCACCGAGCTCCTCGACGTGGTTCTCAACCACCTCCGCCCTCGCCCGTCTCTCCTGCTCCAGCTGGGAGGCCAGCGCGGCGACCTGGAGCAGGCTGGCACGGAGCTGCTCACGCAGCCGCGCCTCGGTGCCAGCCCACTGCTGGTGCAGAGCGAGCAGGGCCTCCTGGCTCTGGCCCTGCTGGCTCTCCAGCTTCACCGTCACGTCTTTGAGCTTCTCCTCGGTGACGTAGAGCTTGGTCTCCAGGGAGCGGATGATGGACAGGTAGGTGTCCGAGTCGCCGGTCGCTGGGAGTGAGCTGGGGGTGGCCTCTGACGACATGCTTTCCTCCGAGGGCGAGCGGTCCTGACTGGTGTCAGAGGACGTGCTGCTGGTCCAGGTCCTCTCAGACCCGTCAGGGTGGGTGTACTTTTGGCACTGGATCGTGGAGAACCGGATTCTTTGCCTCTTGAGGCCGGGCGCTCCCTGGTCGGGTTTTGAGGTGCTCGGCAGGTGCCCCTCCCTGTCGGACACTTCCGACCTTGGGGGCACTGGGCTCTCTTCTCTCCTGGGGCTGCTGTCCCTGTGCTCCTCCCCCAGGGCGGCCCCCGGAGGTGCGCCGGCGGCCTGGAGCCGTGGGCCCGCGCGTGCGACGCCGCCCTCCTCCTCGGCGTCCTCTGAGGACTCCTTGGCAAACTGCCTCACGATCTCTTCCTTTGCCTGGAACTCCGCTTCTGTTTCCTCTAAGCTGCTCCCCAAGGCAGTCACCTTAGCCAGCGCATCCTGGAGATGCCGCTCCTTCCTGTGCAGCGCCTTCTCGTGCGCGTCCCGGACGCGCCTCAGCTCCTCCTCCTTCTCGTGGAGCCGCGTGCGCACGCCCTGGAGCTGGCTGGCCGCCCTCCTGTAGGAGCGCTCCAGGCTTTGGTAGTCAGCCTCCCTGCCCTTCAGCTTCTCCCGAAGCGCGGCCACGTCCCCGCCGGACAAGGTGACGCGGCCCATCAGCTCTTGGAAGCGCTGCCGGATCAGGTCCCGCTCGTCTCGGAGGCTCTGGACGTGCTCGGCCAGCTTCTGGATGCTGGCCTCCCTCATCTCCAGCTGCTCCTCCAGCCGGCGCACCGCCTCGCTGCCCTCGGACTTGGCGCTCAGCTTCTCCTTCTGCAGGGCCTCCATCTGCTGCTCGTGGTCCTGGAGCCGGTCCTCGAAGGCGCTGGCCCTGTCCTCCGCCTCCTTCAGGCTCTGCAGGAGCCCCTGCTTCTCCCGCTCACAGCTCCCCAGCAGCAGCTCGTAGTTCCTCTGCAGCTTCTCCTCCATCAGCTTCTGGGCCCGCTCGCTGGCGCTGAGCTGCTGGCTGAGGTCGGCGATGCGCTCCTGCAGCCTCTGCACCTCGTTCTGCCGGTCCCGCTGCAGCGCCTGCTGCCTCTCCAGCTCCCGCAGCTCCTGCGTCCTCCCCAGCAGCAGGGCCTCCGCGCTCTGGAGCTTCCGCTCGCTGGCATGCAGCTGGGCGTTGAGCGCGGCTTCGCCGCGCTGCCGCTCCTCCAGCTGCTCGCGGACCTTGTCCTTCTCCAGCTTCAGCTCGCCCTGGAGCTTGGCCAGCGCCTGCTCCTTGATGGTGAGCTCGGCGGCGGCATTGCCAAGCCGCGCCTGGAGGCTCCGGATCTCGGCCTCGTGGTGCCGGATCGCGTCCTTGGCCTCCCCGTAGCTGCGCTTCAGGGCCTGGATCTGCCGCGTGATGAGCTCCTGGCGCTGGCACTGGGCCTCCAGCTCGCCGTGCAGATCCTGGTTGACTCTGTGGAGCCTCTGCCAGGCGCCGGACGGGGAGGTGGCCACTTCAGTCTTAAAAAAACCGATGAAATACGGGTTAGTAACACTCGGCCTCCCAGTTCTGAGTGTCACACCTCTGGCCAGGGTCAACCACAGAAAGGCTCCTTGGTGGGTCTGCCTTTTATCCTCTGCACAATTTTTTGTTCATTAAAAAAAAAAGAAAAACTAACAGATCGTCTCTCTTTTTTTTTTTTTTTTTTTTTTTTTTTTTGCTAAGTAGCTGCTTCCAGGTAAACAGAAAACATGGACATTAACATCAAAACAGCTCTAACCGAATAGCTTCTAGGAGAAATAAACCAAACAAAACTGAATAATGGAGCACACTGATAAGCAAAACGAAGACTGAGGGACAAGAGACTCCAGCGAGAGGGAGGGGCAGGAGCAGAGCGAAGCGTCCGTTTGTTTGTTCTGCAAAACAAAAGGCTCACACAGCTCTGGACCACAAACCCCACCAAAGCGCAGGACCCGTGACGATGCCACTTCCTTCCGGGACAGGGGAGAAGGAAGGGAGGCACCGCTGGCGGATGTCAGCGAGGTGACATCCGAAACATTTTCCTGTGGGAGGTGGAGCCCGTCCTCTACAGTAACAGGAAGAACTAATCTCTACCTGCAAGAAGACAAAACGAAGGGGAAAACGCAAACCATGGAGTAAAATATGAGCGTTAACAAAACAAACAAACCTTTGTGGCATTCAAAATAAGAGAGTGAAGCATGCAGAAAATAAGACACAATTGAAACAAAACTCCCCAAACTAAAAGGCGTGCAGAATAGACAGAACTAATTAACGCAGGAAAAAACGAGAACGTGAAAGGAGCGAGAACAGCTCAGCCTAAGAACTGGCCTGCCTGGGGCCCCCTCCAGGTGTGCTGGTGGGGAAGCCACAGGTGTGACACTCAGTTACGGTAAGTTAGACACTCCGCGTCCACACCCTGCCAGCTCCTCCTCCCGGCCACCAGCGCGGAGCCCCCCCGCCAGCTGCTGGTCCTTCTCACCCTTAACCCCAAAGCCCCTTGCTCATTCAGACTTGATTATAAGAATTTTCAAAGCACATAGGGAGGTTAAAAGTAAACCGTCCTTGGACCTGGCGGGGAGGTGTTAACGTGTCAGCTGACGGACAGGCTTCAGTGTGGGCTCATGCAATCGTCCAGGTCAGACACGGGACAGGGTCGTAATGTTCAAACTCTGCTGCCAGGATCTTTACCACCTGGTGTGAAATGAGTGTGTGTAGGATGGCGGCCCAACCAGGGTTTTAAAAAGATGCTTCCCAAACCTGCGGGGTCTGCACAAGTGACTCAGAAAGTCCCGGAGTGAGACATGCAGGAAAGAGGGGTGCCCCCCGGCACCAGGTTCCGGTACCTCAGAGTCTGAACTGGGCATGGCCACAACTATGGTTGAAGGGCTAAGGAGGAGGGCCCAGGGCACACGGGGTGCCCAGGGCCATGCCCAAGGCTCGGGGGGGGGGGGGGGGCGGTGGGGAGGAAAGGAAGGCAGAAGAAACGTGCCACGAAAAGGGCATGGAGAGAGGCAGGAGGGCAGACTCTGCCCAGAAGATCCACTCGGACCAAGGAAGCCAGTGTGCTGCAGGCTGGAAGTGCTGATGCAAAAACTTATCACAGAGATCCTGGGTCCTCGAGAGTCGGAAGAGCCCTCGGGGACGAAGCCTAGGTCTACACAGGCAAGGAGGCTGATGCTGCAGGCGAGGGGGCACCAGGTTCTGGTCAGTGCAGGACCCTGACTTGAATGCTGTGCCTTCAGCTTTGGCCAAGAGCTCGAGTTCTCTGTCCCATCGCCCTGTCTTGCTTCCCCCCTGGCACTCATCTGTCAATCACCTCTCCCCACTGCACACTGGCTGAGGGGGCAGGAGAGTGTTGTTTTATACCCCAGAACTAGAGCAGGGCCCGAAACGCTGCTGAAGAGTTGGCTCACACCGGCCTGCTCCATCCAGGTGACCTCCTGCCTGGCAAGATCCCTGTGGCATGCCCGCTGCTGCCTGGGGGTGGGGGTGGGGGGGTGTGGCACTCTGGCACAGAGGCCTCTGCAGGAAGACGCTAGGTTTGGACTCTCAGCTCAGGACTCAGGCTGCTGCCCGCCCTCCTTCCCCTCCACGCCACTGGGCAGGTTGGCTCAGGGCTGGGCGGCCATGTTTCCCCCTCAAACTTCAGCCTAGGCAGAAAGTAAGAAGTGGGGCCACTAGGCTAGTGGTAACAGTCCCAGGCTGCCCTGTAGGTGTGGTACAGACACGGTCAGGGGCAGGGAACCAGTTCTAGATCTGCCATGGGCTTGGCCATAAGGAGGCATGTGGCTGTTACTCAAATTCTTAAATTTGTAAAATGGGACTAATGCTGCCATCGTGAAACAAGTTAGAAACATGCAAACATGTGATATTGATAATAAATATATACTGGACTCTTTGGAAAACATCTAGAAAAACCCTTCGACGTAGAGGGCTCAGGCAGATCCTCCACCTTGCTGCACAAGGAGGAGACCCAGGCAGCCCACTGCCCAGGGAGCCCGCTCCAGTGGCACAGGAGCCCAGAGGCCTGGCGCTCGGTTTTGCACGCTCCTAGCCTGCCTGGGTCCTGCACGCTGAAGTCCGAGGGCACCTGGAGGGCTGTGGCGGCCTCTCAGCCCTACCTGCAGCACATAGCCCTCCCGGGCGCTCTGCTCCCGGCCCAGAGCCACCCTCAGCTGGTCCTGCAGCAGCCGGTTCTGCTCTAGAAGGTCTGAGGCCTCCTTCTGGCTCTGCTCCAACTGTTGGCAAAAAGACACACGTTTTTAAGCAAAATGGCGGTAACAGGAGCAGCAGCACAGCACGGGCGCTCGGTGGTGCGCCCGATTCCCGCTGGGCTGGAGCTCAGCGGCGCCTCCGAGGGCCTTGCAGGCGGCCACACCTGGGTGGGTGTGCTCGTCGGGTCTTCACCCAAGGTTCCAGCTCAAGCTGTGAATCGACCTGGGCACCCACATAAGCTCCACACCTGCTTGAGGATCCACCAGGTGTAGACCCCACCAGGAAATGAGGACTTCGTGCCCCTGTCAGAGGGGAAGACCGCCCACTGGGTCCTTTGGGTGTCCTCAGCGTGGCCAAGCACGCCCGTGCTGCCCCAGGGCAGGCCTCCCGCCAGGCTCTACCCTGGCTTCTGGGGAAAACCTGTTTGACCGGTTGGATATGATGGATTTCATATGAAATTCTGTTTGTGAGAAGGGCTCCTCAAGAATGGAGCTGCTTCACACTCCTGCTGTCAACGGCTGTGAATCCAGCCGTCATCCATCTGCCCCGTTCCGGAACGTTACCTACACGCCCCCAGCTGCTGGGCCGTGGTAAGCAGGGAGCTGGGTGTGCGGCAGACTGTGCTGACTGGCATGCGGACCTTGGTTTTCAGACCTTGCTGTCTGAGACTCAGGGTCCAGCGTGTGGCCTGTTGACTGTTTAGAGCAACGTGAGTTTGAACTGTTACTTTTCCGCATCTTGCCTCTGTTACTGTATTAACAGGCGTAGAAAATGGAAAAAAATCCAAGTGTCGATGCTAGTGACAAACGTCAGCCTCGCGAATCTAACCAAATAGGAAGAGGCTGAGAAAGGAAGGCAGGCCAGGGTGGCCCGTCTGAGATTTAGTTAGCCGCTGAAGTCAAGCGCACACTTGAATCACATCCTGGAGGACTCCTGAAAGGCGGGTGTAACTCCACCTCCTTGGCCGTGGCACCTCTGTTCAGACTCACAGATCCACGGCCCAGCTTTTACAGATTTGACTCCTGGGTGCTTCCTCATGAAGGGAAATGTCACGTTACAAGTGCCGGGACCGCCCACCCACCTCTGCATCTGGAGGAGGCTCACGCCAGCCTCGCCAGCAGGCCCGTCCTGTCCCCCAGTACCTAGCATCAGCCCCGCCTCCTGCTGCCTGCCCTGCACCCGTCCGGTCCCACTGACGGTCGCAGGGCTGCCTAGTCCAGACGGAAAGCTAACTCTGTTCACGTGCCTCTTCTGCCCCAAGCCTCTAATGCGTGGCGGGAGCAGGGCAGACGGGGCCCCACCTGGCCCGCAGCCCACCCGCCTCATCTCTGGCACCTCCGGCTCTCAGTGTCGGCGCCGCTCCTCTGGTCTCCGGAAGGGCCCGGTGCCCTCCCCGCCACCCCCCACCCCCCCACCCCAGCATGCCTCAGGCCTGCACTGCACTCAGCCGGGAGGGGGGAGGGGGGGCTGTCGCGTGTCTGTCTGTCTGCCTGCCTGAGGGCCTGCAAGCCCCTGGGGCGGGTTAGGCACGGAGCTGCCCCGCCTGCGCCGCCCGGCCATTACCTCCTTCTCCAGCACAGAGGTCAGCTCGGGAGTGGAGAGTCGGTCGCTTCCATCCTCGGAGGAGGACAAGTGCAGAGGGGCGATGGGCACTTGCTTCTCCTCCCGGAGAGGGGTGGTCTCCACCTGATGCCACCGCTGCTCGATCTCCACGTGCACGTTCTGGGTCCTGAGGTCGGTGGTCATGGGCGGCCCCGGGCCCCGGTCGACCTCCATGCGCAGGGCCGTGTCGTCGATGCTGGGCCCGTCGGCTGCATCCACCGCCCCAAAGCGCTTGCGCCGTTCCTCCCGCCGCCGCGCACGCTCCCTCTCCAGCTCGCCGGGCTCCGCCTCGGGCCGTGGGGTGGCAGGCCCCGGGGTGCCGGCTCTCTCCTGGGCCAGGGCCTGCTGGATGGGGCGGAACTCGGCCCAGTCGAAGGTCTTGGAGCGGCCCTCCCGCCTGCGCTCACGGGCCCGGCTCCGCTTCTGCTCGGGGTCTGGCTCCCCGGGCTCCCCGTCCTGCTTCTCCCGCAGCCTCGTCTCCGAGGGGGAGCTGCTCCGGTCTTTGCCCTGCGGCAGCGAGCTGGGGTGAGGGAGACAGCTGGTCAGGCGGGGCTCCCGGCGACAGGGCCCAGCTCCCTGCTGTCACCACACGCCTTTTTCTATGCGGCTGTGGCTCCCGCAGGGAAGGGGGAGACTCTGCCTTCAACCACTGACACGTCTGTGGAGGGAACCCCAAGTGGCACTGAGTGGTGACGGCAGAAAAGGAGCCACAGACAACGGCCCAGAGGTTTCCCGCAGGATGATACTGGGGGACCGAGAGCCCCGTCAGGCTGCGCCGGGCACGGCCACACGCACACAAGGCCACGTGGGAGGTACACCCCAGGGCACGTGGGCACTGGGCCGGCGGTGATGGCACAAGCGAGACCAACAACCGCTTCCCTCAAAAGGCTCACGGGTTTTTAATAAGCAGGTAAGTAACGCGGTCAGGTCTGTGTTTTAAAAAACCACTCTGGGTGGCCGGCATGACAGACGGATCAGAGTGATGGCCCTGGGACCACCCGTGGGCCAGTGAGCTCGGTGGCCCAGGTGGTGCCCACGAGCCGGCACCAGGCAGGGGCTCGCTGGACAGGACTTGAGAGGACTTGGAGGCCCACCCGGGGCAGAGGTGAGCAGGAAGCAGGACGCCTGAGGGCACCTCCGCCTGCCCAGCAGCTGGATGCGCCTCCCCCCACCTCCCCCACAGCGGAGGTCCCCGGGCAGGGTGCTGTAGGGCACTGGTCGTGGCTGTCCGAGGCAGAGGTCTCCGGGCTCCAAGGACAAGAGCCTGCGACCCTGGTCCGAGCCGAGTGGCCTCTGGTCCCGCCCAAGCCCTCAGAACAGGGTGGGAAGCCCCCCAGCGCGGCGAGGGCTGGGCCTTGGGGGCTCCAGGGAGCGCCTGTGTTTAAATGGGGGCCAAAGAGAAGGGAGCCTGCAGAAGAGGCACCCTCCCTGTCCCGGGAGGCGGCCCTGGGAGCTTCCAAGTCAAGACCACACGCTTGCACACAGTTTCTCCAGAACGGACCTTCTCAACAACGCCACTGAACTGAGAGCTGGCCCAGGCCTCCGACTGCATAAGCCATTGGGATGGCACAACAAGCCGGACCCGCCACTATCCCCAGGAGAGGAAGCCGCTGCGACTCCCCACCAGACTTGGGGGGGCCACATCGCGCAGCTCGAACCCACACTTCTGACGTCTGTACCCGTTTCCAATAACTTTCCTGGGACGTGGCCTTGTTGCACTAAAAAAAAACCCGTCTCTTCCTCAAAGTAGAAAAGCCCACACGGAACAAACTGGGCGAGGCAAGCACCCCGGCTGTGAGGCGGCTGACCCTGGAGTACACTGCTCGTCAGGAGGACGCTGTCCCCACGGGCTGCGGCCCCAACACGGAGGGGAGGCGCCTCTCCCAAGCCATGTGTTGCCTGAGTGCGTCCTTCCTGCCCTTTCTGAGGCCAGAGCCACACACCCGCGACACCCCAAGGCTGACGAACCCCAGCCGGGCCCCGACCCACCGCACGCGGCCTCCTCGAAGTGCCCGGAAAGGGCTTTGGTCTCTGCTCCTGGTCGTAGAGACTCAGGAACAACCAAGTATTCTGTTTGTGCAATAAATGAAGGAATGAACAAACAATCGAACAGACAACACAGGACGGAAGGACTAGGGGAAGAGTCCTCCACTTAGGGTCCCTTCCTGCCTTCTTGTTCAAGAGGTGCAGGTCACTAGCCAGGAGGCCAGGACTTGACCAAGGTGTGAGGCTGCCCTAGGCCAAGGAGCGCTCCGTGGCCACCAGGGTCGCCCCCTGGGCACAGCCTCCAACACAAGAGAGTCACTCAAGAAGCATTTCAACGACCGGACCGAAAACCGCAAGCAAGAGGCTCTCAGAACCGGCGAAGGCGCCGAAGCCATGAGGGTGAGGGCGGCAGAGTTCTCGACGTCACAGCACCAGCCACACACAGGGAGCTTCTCTGCTTTTTGTAAAATGAAAACTTCAGGTTTCTAACCATCAGGGCAGGAGGAGGAAGGCGTGGGGCAAATCACGAGGTTACGAAGCATGGATGTTGAACACACAGGGAACAGTTTCCCAACTTTGGCCTCCAGCACCAAGAGTTGCAGAGAGACCTTTGTCACAGCTGCACAGAAATCCAACAGGTTCAGGGGTGAGGCAGAAGAATAAAGAAAAGGCGGTGCTAAGGTGGCCTGTGAATGCGGCATCCGGAGCCGCCCTCACCCAGCCGTGGCTCAGGGCCCAGGCCCTGGGGAGCTTCTCCCGCCGGCCAGGCCTGAGGGGGAAGGGAAACCTGAGGCAGAAAACCCAGGAGGCCAAGTGGAGAGTGAGTGGGCAGCGGACTGAAGGATGGGGGGAAGGCTGTGCTGGGCCCCCTCGGGCACCCTCCCGGCTCACCTTGTCACGTCTGGGGCAGAGATCGGGTGGACGTGCTTCATGATGGTCTGGATCCAATTCCGCCGGATTCCAGACGTCATAGCAGAGAGGGTGAAGGCGCCCTCCTTTGTCTACAGTACAGAAGACGAGGAGTTAGCAGTGACCGGCACCTCCCCACCCCTGAAGAAGGCCCCGCAGGGAGGCCGGTGGCCAGGTGACCGTCCCAGGAGCGCGGTATGTGCCCCACTCGGGAAGAACAGAGCTGGAGGGCAAAGGAGAGAGCAAAGCCGCCAACACTGTCATGGCAGTGGCTAACCCGGGCGTCCCCTCCCCAGGGGACCCAGCAGGCCTTTACCGACACTCCCTGCTCTTTAAGGAGCTCGCAGACTGGAAGGAAGGAGAACGTGCGTGCGGGAGCAACGGGAAGGGGCCAGGGCACGGCGGGGCTGGCAGCTGGGCAGGTGGGCGGGGAAGGGGCGCATGACCCAGGCGGAGGGAGTGGGCCTGCGGCGTGCAACCACGCACAACAGGCTCACAGGGTGACCGGGGACAGGAGTGGCAGGCACGAGGCTCAGCGGTGGCTGGGGCCCGATGGGGCCCGTGTCTGTTGGGCTGAGGAGGGGCAGGGAGACCTGCTGGGCGGCCGGGCTGGCCGTTCAGGTGATGACAGGGGCTTCAGAGAGGTGGAGGAGGAGGTGGCGTGCACAGTGCTGCACTGACAGGCTTGGGGCGGGGGCACCTCAAAGGGGGACAATCCCTGGACCCCCCCCCCACTTGGGTGAGTTGGTGGGATGCCAATCAAGGCGAAGGACATCACAGGAGGGGGCGGCGCGGGCAGCGGGTGACGAGCGGCCTGGAGACACAGTCCCTGTGGCCCTGAGCGGCCCATGCGGCTCCAGCAGAGCTGAGGAGGGGTGGAGTTGCGGGTGGTGGCTGCACAGAGTCCACTCCCCTGCCTCTGAGCCCGTGGGCTCCTGTCTTACAGAAGTGAGGGGGATCAGAACTCTTCAAGCTGCTCAGGCTACTCATAAGCGCACCCACGAGACGTCAGCAAAACAGCTGATGGGAAGACACCGTTAGCAAGACGGGTTTGGGACGGGAGCTGGCACGGCCAGGGGCCAAAACCAAGAGAGCATCGGGGCACTGCAGAGCACAGCACAGCACGGGGTGACCTCAGCCCACCCCAGACCCCGCCTGATGCCCCATCTAGACGACAGCCCACCACCCACGTCTCCACTCCTCTCTCCCTCCGCTTCCCCCCAACGCAGGCCGACAGTGGGGGCGTGGCCTCTGGGCTCCCTGAAGTGCTGGCCCCTCAGCCGCCTCCTGCTCCCGGTGTGCTGTTTATGGAGTGTGACCTCGGCCACCTTCTCCCACAACCTCAGCTCTCACCTGCCACGAGTTCTCTCCTGGCCCCAGGCCCACACGCTGGCTGCTTATCTACCAGTCTCAGAGGGCCCACCTCGGCCTCAAACGTACCACGGGCCAGGACCCTGCGGGCTCCGCCAACTCCCGCACACGGCTCGCCGCGCTCTGGGTCTCCAGCCCTTGACCCTGCCCCCCCCTCTCCCGGGCACCCCGCACTTGCCAGACACCTGGCCTCCCGCCCCTCCTGCCCCACCAGATGTGTCTCACGCTCAGCTGCCTCCACGTTCTGGCGCTTTCCACAACTCGGGGCAAGGCTGACTCTCAACTCGGCACTCAGGGCTCCCCCATGCCACCCCGCCAGCTTCTAAACTCAGTCCCCTGGTAGGTGCCACCAGGTCTGGTGGCCAGGCCAGGGACAGCTTTGCCCCTCGAGATCCTAAAGCTCCCTAGTGACCCAGGCCGAGTCCCTGCAGGAAGCTGGCTTCCCGTGCTGGGCGCCATCTCTCCCGACTTAGAACTCCCAGTCCACGGGGCTCATGAGAAAGCCCCCAAACTCATAAGCTCACTGCCCCCCACCCAGGGTAAAGTGACGAGGGGTCAGCCTGGTGGACGACATCAGCCAGGCAGCACAGGTGACTCAGAAATGCCCCATCTGTGTGCAGGAGGGTCCCAGATCACGGCCTCACTGCACAGAAAGTGACCCTAGAACATGATGATGTAACCTGCTCAGTGATGGGAGTGGACCCACACCCACAGGACGCCCTGCTCAGAGAAGCCTGCCCTTCAAGATGGGGAGGCGAGGGGCTGCCCTGGGGGCACAGTGGTGAGGAATCCACCTGCCAGTGCAGGGGACACGGGTTCGAGCCCTGGTCCGGGAAGATCCCACATGCCGCGGAGCAACTCAGCCCGTGCGCCACAACTACTGAAGCCCGCGCGGCTACGGCCCGTGCTCCGCAACAAGAAAAGCCACTGCCATGAGAAGCCCGCTCGCTGCAACTAGAGAAAGTCCGCGCGCAACAACAACACAACCAAAAATAAATTTTTTAAAAAAAGATGGGGAGGTGGGGGGGGCCCGGGGCGGCGGGGGGGGACTCAGCGTGCAGCCCACAACGCCAGAACTTGGCACCGTCCCCAAATCTGTCCGCATAGAGGAGGCTAGAGGTCTGGCTCACTGAGCATGCCTTTTCCTCCTAAAGGGACAAGGGGCAGAAGGGCATCACGGTGGGGCTGCACGGGCCATCAGATCGGCGCCACCTTCAGCTATGACTTGGTGCCCCCCACAGATGCCCTGCAGCCTGGTGGACTGGGGGCTGAATTTTTCCTTTTAATGAATTTATTGGCCTTCAGATCTGAACTCACTCTTCTGAGTTTGGTTAATATTAGTCATTGCCACATGCTGCATCTAGGCTGAATCCAGAGATGATACAGCTGAGTCTCTGGGCCCAAATGTCAGCAGGCGACGCTGCAAGAGTCCCAGCCGGGGAGCCCCAGTGTGACAGCTGTCAGGCCGCTTGGTTCCTATCGCACACCTAAGACTCTCATGGGGGAAGAATTAGCTTTCCCCAAAGAGAGGTCTGGCCTTTGCCCTGTGCCATGGTGATGCACAGTGGGGCTGGCCAGACCAGAAAGACCAGCCATGGAGCGAAGGGCTGGGGCTCTGGCCATGTGACATCAGCCAGGCTCTGGGGGAGAGGGGGCGGGCACTTGCATCTGACCATGTCGACAACAGTTCAGTTGATCAGTTATGAAGCCTCTGTAAAAACTCTGGACACAGAGGCTTGGGCGTGGCACCAGGCCTGAAGCTTGGGCGAGCTTCCCATGTTGGAAGCTCTGTGTGTCATCACACGTCAGCGCCAAGAGGAAAACACGTCCCCAAGGACACGAGAGCTTTGTTTAGGGCCCTCCTGTTCGGTCCAGTTCGCCACGCGTTGCCTCCTTGGGCTGGTACCAATCTGTAGCCCTCTGCTAAAATAAATCTACAATCCTAAGTACGGTGTTTTCCTGTGTTCTGTGAGTCCTTCTGGCAAATTATCAAATGTGAGGGTGGTCTGGGGCACCCTCAGACTTCCAGGTGGCATCAGAGTGAGGGCAGACACGGGAGCCGGTGCCCTCACCACGAGCCCGGCTACCTCTGAGCAGCCCCTGAACCCCGAGCTTTGATGAAAGGGCCAGTGAGGACTGTTTCACCTGTCCAAGCAGATTATTTTTTTGAGGACGGGGCAATGCCTTGCCCGTTGGAGTACTTCACAAGATTGTGGGGAGAAAGGACTCCAGGGAGTGGGTAAGTGGACGAATGAAGGACAGAGCAAGTCCATAAAAACCCAGCACCCTGAGAGTTAAGAACTCAACACTTTCACTCTAACTTCCCACATCCCACATCCTTCCAAATGGCCTGAACTCCAGCGTTTAAAAAATGGAAGAAAAAGAAAAGAAACTTCGGTAAAAAAAGGCTTTTAGACAGCCTTGAGAGAAAGATGCTAATGTCTTAATTTTTGCTGAGACCACAGACTGGGGGTGGGGTGAGGAGCTCCAGGACAGAGGAAGGGACAGGATGAGGCGCCAGCCGGTCAGGCCCATGGCCCCACCCTCGCACTCAGCCTGCCTGCAAACCCCACCGGGCTCACATGGATCTGGAAGCCATAGTTCCTCTGCACTGGGTACTCCGTGACATCGTAACATGAAGACAAGTCGATCTCCCCATCCAAGTCGGCCGCCTGCGGAGAAAATGAGATTTAGAAAGTAAAGGCCCGTGCCCCATGAGCTGTACATACGCTCACAGGCAGGGCGCTGCCTACCCCACACCACCTAGAAGCATCCACACCACCATTTTCCACACATCCTGTCAAAGACATCCCATGCCCGTGGTTCTCAAACCTCCTTTACACTCTTAAAAATGGAGGGTGCCAAAGAGCTTCTGTTTATGTGGGTTGTATCTACTGATGATATTTGCCATATCAGAAATTAGGAAAAAAACTGAAAAAAAAAAAAAAAGTATGCATATAAGTACACAAACCCATTTCATTTTTTAATAAAATGTATCATTTTAAAAAACCAGCAAGAGATTTTTGCAACTCTCTTTAATGCTTAACTTCCGAGGACAGCTGGGTTCTCACACCCGTCTGTCTCTGCACTCAAGTCTGTTTGTTGACATATTTTGGTTGAAGCATATGAAGACGGTCTGGCCTCACACAGATATGGGGTTGGAAAAGGGAAGTGAATTTTAACAGTCTTTTCAAAAAGACAGTTGTGGCTGTTCTCCTTTGACAAGTGGTAGTTTCTTGAAGGTGAACTGCGAAGGAGATGCTTTCTGTCCTCTGCCGCATTAGAACCCATGGTTCTACCCTGCTCCTTGAGGGGGTCTTTCACCCACACATGATCTGGTGACACTGTCTCATCCTCTGGAAGAGCCCCCAGATACTGACGTTTCCTTGTACAGGAGCAAACACTTCATTTGTTATTATCACCACCTGTTCGGTCAGGAGAGTCTGTAAGCTTGGGGGCGACTGTCAAGTTAGTGATGGTGAACACACGTTTTCCAAAGTTCCACTTTTGCTTGGAAGCTCAAACTGAATCACTGGTAACAGTTCTGTCAGTCGTTTCCCTTGAAGGAAGAGACTCACTTGGTTCATTTGTAAGAAAACGTCTGCCGAACACCCAAACCGAGTGAGCATTTGTGTGTCGTACATTCACGCAGAGACGGTGGGCCGTGAGGAGAGGCGGCCGGCGGGGCAGGCAGTGCAGACAGCAGGCGAGTGCTCCCCACGGGACGGCCTCACGCCTGGACAAGCAGCAGAAGCTACCTCGGCCAGCCTCCCATCTCACATCACAGGATGTTACTGAAGTGGTGGGTGTTCAAGGTTTGAGACTTAATAAAATCAGTACCTTTCCTCTTCTGTTAAGGCCCTTTCTGTAACGTCACGGTGTGTGGCAGTGAAGGATGCACGGTGGCCAGCCACCTGCTCCTGCAGCCTGACCAGGCTGAGGCACCCATCAGGGCAAAGGCCAGCACAACGGAAAAAGTAAATGGCATCACAGTTTTATGACACTATGTTTGTTACGGAAGAATCCCTGAACGGGTCTCCAGGGGTCCACAGACCACACTCTGAGAACAGCCAAACACCCACGCTCCTGGGGCCCCTGACTTGAGGCTCCCCCAGAGACCCACCACCCACACTGCTCTGCATGTGCCCGTGCGTCACTAACGTCCTTCCGCTGCAGTCCAGACAGAACTCAGTGTCAGGGTATATAACCTAGTAACTAGTATATACCCTAGTGTTGGACGTTTAGGTTCTTTCAGATCTCCTGCTGTTATAGAAGTGCAGGAACCACTAACATGGAACACATCTCTTTCTTCACATGTGGGAGTATTTCTGGAGGATTTCTGGAGCGGAATACAAGGGAAAAGGTGCAGAAACAGACTGCCAAATTGCTCAAAATAGATGATTTTGTTGTAGGTGAAGAAACAAAGAGCCCCGTCTGTTTGGTGTTCGACCGTGGAATCAGGACTCTCAACCAGGCTGGCCAAGTTCACCTGCCACATCCACCCTTGTCCACAAAACAAGGGACAAGATTTAGTTCAGTTCTTTAAAGACTCAATTCACCACAAAATCTCCGTATAGAAAGAACAAAACTGCTCATCCTGAGTTTTAAAACAAGACGTCTTTCAGTGTTCTTCCAAGAACAGAGACAAGAAAAGCCACCGGAAGCCCCGTACCCGGGTGCCGAAAGCAGGGTCTGGAGAGCCCACTTTGCAGCAGGAACCAGCCCCGGGAACATCAGACTCCTCTGCAGATCTGGACTGGGCCACCCGTCCACCCGAAGGGGACTTTGGCCCAGGAACAGCAGTGCCACCTGGACCCCCCCTGTCCCTACAGAGGAACGGAGCTGAGACACTCACCTCCTCAGCCACCGAGTCCCTGTAGAACCTCAGGCTTTGATCAGCAAGGACAAACCAGTGTTTCTTCCACTGAAAGAGGAGGGGAAAACCAAGACTCAAGTCCCGCACTTCCCGCTCCGAGGCGGCCCACAGCCAGGGTCCTGGGGCACCTCACTGGGCACAGGTAACGCAGAGGGCAGGCGGCCCCTCCCGCTGGGGCGCCGGGGGCCAGCTGAACCTCACGCCTGCTCCCCGGCGCCTCAGGGACCACGGCAGCTCTGGCCACTCACCTGGCCGTCCTCATATTGCCTGGTCAGCCAGCCTTTCTTGAAGTTCAGCAAGTCGGGCTAAGAAAGGAAGAAAAAGGAACAGTTGAGAGGAAAGCAGCGGCGTCCCGGTTCTGGGTAAAGGGTGACCGACAAGGCAGGTGTCTCTCCCCCGATGAGGGGGCCCCGGAAAGGGGCTTATCCAGCTGCCAGAGGAGCCCCTGTGGCCCCTCGCCCTGGCAGGGGCTGCGCGTCTTCGAGGAGGGCGAGGCCGGGCACGGGGAGCGGGCGTGGGCCCCTCGCCCCGTGAGCAGCACAGCGGGGCTGCCCGGCTGCTGCTCGCGCAGGGCCGCCCGGAAGGCATGGAAGAACGGCCCAGACAGAGTCGGCCGGCATTTCGCGTGGAGGGAGGATGTGCAGCGACGGCTGAAAGGAGAGCTGAGAAGTTCTCACAGAGGCCACAGGGAGACTGAGAGCAGAGGCCACGCCCGGTGTGAAGCAAGACGCAGCAGCAAGCCTGCCAAGACCCTCAGGCCGCTGACCTGCCAGGATGAGTCTGAGTCTGAGTCTCCGTTTCCCTACAAGAAGCAGAACCAGGACCGCAGGCACTGAACGGGGCGCTGTCCCTGCTGTTCCCTCTGGCACCTGTACACCGGAGCCTGAGGAGCAGCCTGAGAGCACCTTGGGGGCCGCAGGCAGGCAGCCCCCTGGGCTTGGCCCGTGTCACACATCGGGGCGCAGGCAAGGCCAGTGTGGAAAGAGATGTGGCCCACTGCTCCCCTCGGCCCGTGTGCTCTTCTACAGCCATCACGACCAGAGCGGGGCTGTGACGTCTTTTTATATTCTAAGGACCCAAGGAGGGTGCAAGAGAACACATGCCACGTAGCGGGACACCCATCAGCAACACGTGTCCTGGAGCGTCTGCTCCAAACCCGCGAGCGAAACCCAGACTCCAGGCAAGAGAGCCTCTGCCCTGGCCCCACGGCTCCAAGTCAGGTTGCCGCTGGAGGCCCCACGCCTGGGAGGGGCGGCATCGGCCCCAGGCTCCTCGGAAGGCTGAGGACAAAGCAGAGAAGGGCCCACACGAGCAGCTGTCCTCACTCCTGGGACGCTGGCCTGCCACTCGGGGCTCCCCGAGGGAGCGACGGGCCCGCTCGACCCGCCTGACCACTCCGTACCTGCACCCGATGGCCACGGATCCCATGCCCTGGAGCAAAGGCTGGGCTCCCTCCGTGGTGACCCCGCGAACAAGACAAGTGCCCAGCAAGAGGGGGGCTCCCGACTACAAAATGTCACAGAAACAAACACCCAAAACAAAAAGAACGGAGGTTCGTCCTGTGGCCCTGAATCCCCGGAGCCAGAATTCTGCAGCTCTGGCCAGATGGCCTCCTCCGCCGGGGACCTCAGAGCTCAGGATGCCCACGCAGCCCAGAGAAGGGGCAGAAACAAGGCACCTGCTTCCCACGCACGGACGTGAGGGCCCGTGCACAGAAGGGACGCCAGCGCAGAGGCACAGGCAGTGGCAGCAAAGAGCCCAGGGGACAGAAGCAGCAGGTGTGGCATCTCCAGGCCTCGGAGCGCGGGCGCCCGGGCTCACCGTCAGGGAGGGCTCCGTGGACCTCCTGTCCAGTGACTTGGCTCTTCGGTGTGGAGACAGGGGGGAGGCCGAGGCGTCCGGGAGAGGAGCTTCGCTGGGGAGGTCCTGTGGCAGAGAGCAGCCCCGTCAGCACCGGCCAGCCCCTGGGCAGCCGGAGCCGCGGGCGGGCCGGGCTGCAGGGCCATGTTCCGGACGAGGAAGGGGCGCTCTGCCGTCTGGGCTCCCTCAGCACCTCTGCCCGTGCGGACAGGACCTGCGCCCAGACTCCTAGTCCCACGCCTCCAGCTGCCCGCGGCCGGGGCCGAGCCGCCCTGGCGAGAGAGCAGCCTTTTCTTGCGGATGCACCAGCCACGTGGCTCTCCTGGCCCCCGTCCTCCCCCGGCCCCGTGCGGTCACAGAGGGAAGACGCTGGGCTCTGCGCAGTGAGCACTAGGGCCCCTCTGAGCCCAGAGAGAACAGGAGGAAGACGAGGGCAGACTCAGGGGGGCCACGAGAGGCGGGTGGCCCAGGAGAGGTGGGTTTCAGAAGCGGAATCCACCTTGGGGACTGGGTGGAGAGAAACTGGGGCTGTGGCCACCGCCCGAAAGAGAGAGGAAGGAAAGTATTCAGACTCGCGGCCCGACTGCCTCAGAGAGGAAGAGACTGGCTCTGGTTACGACCTGGGACCAAAAAAAAGCTCACGAGAGCAGCTTTCAGCAGAGACGGACGGAGCTCCGAGAGGAAGACGCAGAAGACAGGCCTCACCCTCAAGACGTCCACTCAATGGGGAAGGAGATGAGAGACCCAAGAGACAAGCAGGAGATGCGAGCGGGAGGCCGGGCAGAAGAGCGTCGAGGTGTGAGTGGGGCTCGGGGGGTGTGGGGGCCGTGTGCTGACCTTGCCCCCGCCGCCCCGCTCGGCCTCGCTGCCGCCCCGGAGCCCGAACGCTCACCCGCTTCCGGGGGAAGGCCCTCTTCTCGCTCCGGCCCTGGCGAGTGTCGCTTGACAGCGAGGGCCCGGCTGACATGTTGGTCTCCATGTGCTCTGCCTTCTCGATGTCCAAGGCCTCAAATTTCTCTATTACCTGGGACCTCCTGAAAGAGAGAGCATGAGGCGGCTGAGGGGGAGACGGGGTCCCCCAGAGCCCGAGGGGACGTGGTCTGGAGCCTCAGAGGGGCTCCCGCAGCCAACACCCCACGCCTGGCTCACCCCAGCCTCCGGGCTGCCCTCGCGCAGGGCCCCGGCAGTGCACACCGCTCGCTCAGCCAGCTCGCCCCGGACACCCCTGCTCCCTCTCCCACCTCCGCTGAGGGGGGCCTCTTGGGGGGCTGCCAGCAGCTCACGGGCAAGGCCCTTCCCTTCCGCCAGACGCTTCCTTGCCCTCTGCCTCCCAGCCCCCACCCTGGAGTCCCCGCACGCTCTGTCGTGCTGACAAACTCGGCAGTCACACGCTCAGCGCTCGCTCGGCACCCTCTCCTGAGCCAGAAGGATCAGAAGGCAGCCAGCACCTCGGAGGGCACGCCCCGTCCTCATCACATTCCTCAGCAGATCTGATGCGGCCCCCACCCCAGGGCATCCAAAATTTAGCAAGAAAAAGACCCACGAATTAACATTGTTTCTGCCAACAGTAAAAAGAATCAAAACCCAAATTAAAAACAAAGCAAGTTGATTTCGTGTGAAAGGGCGGGCGGCATCGTCAGGCCATCTACGGCTGGAGACGGAGCTGAGATGGGAGCGAAGCAGGCGGAGGAGGGGCGAGTAACGTCACACAGCGACACAGCAGGAGGAGGTGGAGAGGGGCAAGACCTGAAAGAAAATAAGGCTGGAGAATGAATAAACAGAAAAGGACTGCTTGTAAAAATCAAATCATGGTAAATCAAAATTATCCAAAGAATTAAAGAAGCAAAACCCGAGGTGATCACTGAGGAGCGCGACCAGTGAGGAGCTGCGAGCAGCCGCATGGGGGACACGCCCTCGGGGGCTGCCCGCGAGTCTCCGGCCAGAGGCCTGTCCTCTCAGAGATGCCCAGGCAGGCGCCCCGAGATCGCCTCACATGGAGGGCTGTCCTTGCATCGGGATGAGCAGCAGAGTCGAGGGCAGCTAGTGAAGGGCCGCTGGGCCCAGAAGCCTAAAGTCTAACTCCAGGAGGAAAGGGGGGAACCGGCCCCCATCCGGAGGCCCCCGGAGGCCAGCTGGCCCTCGGAGGCGCACAGTACAGGTGGCTCTCAGGGCTTCTTCCTCAGGAAGGCAGAACTCCCGGGGACCCGGCTCCCTGTGAAGCCAGGGCCTGCGGTGCTCTCAGCTCCCGCGGAGTCTCCTCCAGGGACAGAGCTGTCCCCAGGCAGCCTGCAGGGCCAGCAGCGGTGCGGCCGAGGGGGCAGCAGGGGAGCCAGCGAGCGCGGGAAGCCGGGGCAGCGGGAGGGCCTGAGAACCACGGGGAGCTCTCGCGGGTGCTCGGGCTGGCCGGGCGGCTGAGGTGGCCTGTCCCCAACTGACCTGCCGGGTTTAGAGGCCACTCCAGGCCCGCTCACAGGCCTCGGTGCCGCCACATGCAGAACGAGAGCTCTTCCAACTGTCCCCGGGACCAGAAAGCCCCAGGAAGGCCCTGAGGAGCAGCGCCCGGCGAGTCACAGGCGAATGGCATGCTGCGAGCCAGCCACGGCCGCGAGGGGGCCCAGAGGAGCAGAGGGGCGGCGGCACCTGCTAGGGAGTCAGCCACGCTTGACTCTGCCAAGCAGGGCCTTTGAAACTTGGGTCCACTGAAGCCCTGCAGGTGTGACAGCAAAGGCCTCCCAGGTGGGCCGTTGACGGGACGGAACCCGACCTCTCCAGGCTGCCAGCCAAGGCGCAGGCAGGACCGCGGGCAGCTGGTTCTGGGGTCAGTCACCAGCAGTTCAACCAGGGCCATGGCCCCCCACGCTCAGTCGGCAGCAGATCGCCATCCGAGAAGGATTACTTCCGGGCCAGGGCTTGTCGGGAAACCCACCCCTGAGGTCCCCGAGTCAGGCTCCCGGGCAGCTGCCACTCTGGGTAACTGTGGCCGGCATCCTGCCAATGTGGGGTTCTTGTTCTACGCCACCAGAGACAGGAATCCAATCCAGCACTGGGAGGGGCGGCTACTCAGGACCAGAGAGCAGGCCTCGGAGAGTGACAGCAGCCAGTCAGATGTCATGAGGGTCAGTAAGAAAGTGACGTGACAGTGTTAGGATGCAGCGCAGAGGGGCCCCAGGGCAGCCTGCACCAGGTGAAAGCACATCCCCGTGGTAGTAAAGAGCAGGCGGAAGCAAAGCCCCAGAGGTGCCGTGTAGCCTGGGCTGCTAGCTGAGAGGGAACTCCAAGCCAAGCAGGTGTGCTGAATGTTAATTCTTTGGTCCCCGCCAAACCAGGCCAGGCTGTGGCTGCCCGCTCAGGGGCCTCCAGGATGCAGCAAGAAGCCCCCACCCCCCCACCGCCCGGCCCACTGGCCGCCTACATCTGGCAAGTCCATTCACTTATACTTCTGGCAAGTCCATTCACTTATACTTAAGTGCGCTAAGGACAGCCTCGGCCCTGTCCCGGGTCCATCCTGGGAGCAGGGCCCTCCTGTTCCCAGGTCCGGCCTGGGGGTTATGTCGCGGCTCTGCTGTCCCAAGCAGTTCCCGTGAGGAGTCGCCCTGCTTCTGCACCCCCGTCTCTGCCCCTGCATACCAGGGTGGTCATACACCTCTCAAGGTTACTAATGAACCAGGTAGACAGACACTGGAGGGCACCCCCCCAGTACAGGTCAGCTCCCCCCTCCTCAGCACTGAGGCACCTTCTGTTTCCTTCTCTCTCTTCCTAGTGCTGGAGGAGACATTTGGGAGAGCAGGTGGGTGGTTAAGAAGCAAGGGAGCAGGAGAGCAAAGCAACCTGCTCCCAGCCAACCCCTCGAGCGGGAGCCCAGGGCCACCCGGTCTGTCCCCACAGCTCGCCCCAACTCTGAGCTGGGCTTGGACGGGGGGCGGGCGGCAGCAGGACACTCCACAGACACTTGTGGAACTTGGGTCTGAACCTCTTTCTTACTTAGAAAGCAAGTTCTTTGGAAATGTAATGAAAACTATGGATTTCCTTTTCCCAGAACGTGAATCATTTCGAGAGGTTCACATCCCGCCAGCAGCCCACGCAGCTGGGTGAGAGCCCTGTTGCTGGGTAGATGCTCCATTTACAGACTCAGGGGTGGAAGCTCCTACTGGAAGGGGCGCTGGGGTGCTCTGGTCCGGGCCTGGGCCTGGGGGCCTCCAAGACGGAACCACGCCAAGATCTTGCCCCCCACTCTCCAGGGGAACGAGGGAAGGGCCCTCCTACCCTCAGACCACAGTCAAGTCCCACACCTCCACCAGCCCTGGCCCAGGCCCATCTCCAAACCCTGTCTCTCCCCAGGCACTCATGTGTGTGTGTGTGTGTTGGGGCGGGCAGGAAACGTGTAACAAAGTGTGTGAGAGGGTGTACGAGAATGTGATGGAATGCACGAGTGCGCCAGGGTGCACAGGTGGGTGTGTGTCCAGGAGAACGTGAGTGTGCACGGCAGGGGCCGCAAGGGTGGGGGAGTGTGTGCACCCACGTTTGCGAGCACACGGCCCTCCAGTCGCCCCCCCCACCGCCCTTACCTCCGCTCGTTGCCAAACAGACGGGCCACCTCTTCCCTGCCAGGGCTTCGGGCCCGAGTCCTACGCTCCAGCCGCCTTCTCTCCACCTGGAAAGCTTCTCGGTGGCTGATCCTGATGGCCTTAGGGACGTCGGCCAGGGTGGCATACTGCCTGCTGGCTTTAAAGGCAGAGGCGCGCCCCGGTCTCTCTGCACCCCGCCCCCCAGCGCTGCTGGAGTCCACGTGGGCAGGGGGCCGGCTGGCTGTGTCCAAGGAGCTGAAGGAGCCGCTGCAGACGGTTCGGCCAGAGGGCTGAGGACCTGGGGGAGGAGGGGGGCGGCCAAGCTCCCGGGAGGGCGGGCCGGAGCCACTGTACCTGTTGGTGGGGGTGCCGGGGCTGGGCGGGGAGAGCGGCGGCGGCAGCTGCTGCTCTTCGGCCTTTGCGTCCTGCTTGGTCTTCTCCAGGGAGAAGTAGCCGCTCTCCACCCGGACCTTGCGGCCACAGTCCACACGCTCGCTGCTTGTGGTGCCCTCCTCTGGAAGAGGGCACAGGAGACACGCTGGGCCGGCTGCCACCTCTGGTTGAGGACTTTTCCAAAGGGCACATGGATCCAAACAGGCCACCTCTCTACCTCCCACCTCCGGAGGCTGGCATGGCCACCCCAGGGCAGAGCCCAGGAGAGGAACTTACCCTTATCTGCCTCTCCCTACCGGGCTGCCCCTGACAGACGGTCAGGGGGTCCCTGAGCTTCTAGTCTGGGGGCTCCGCTGGGAGAGCAGGATTCTCCCAGGAGAGATGTCCCACCGACAACTACTTCCTACCGAACATCAAGGAGGAGTCCAAGGGACAACTAGCCAAGCAACCTTTTAGTGCATTTCTGGAGGGACAGGCAGAGAAGCACCTTGGCAGGAGTGAGAGGAGTGAACGGTTCTGGATGTGGATGGGCGTGTGCTACCTGGGGAGGACTGAGGGACCTTCTGCCCAGAGCCTGTACAGGATGCATTTCCCCTGAACGAGCTGGGTCCCAACTGTCCGTGCACCTCTAGCGGCCTGGACAGGTGTAAAGGGCACAGCCAGCCCGTCTCGTGCAGAGCCCTCTAGGGCCTGGACGAGGGAGGCTGAGGCTGCCGGCCCGCTTCTGCTCAGGCAACTCCAAGTGCTAGGTGGAGAAGCGCAGTCACGCCAACCATTCCCTCCCCAGCATCCTCTTCCCCTGCTTCACCCAGGCGCCTGGGCAGGATGGGACAGAGTGCAGGACGAGACAGCCCTCACTGCTGCCGCTCTCAGGACACAGTGGGCTTCCAGAGATAACGGGGACTTGAAGACGAAGCAGCCACAAGACACAGGAACCAGAGGCCCCCTTGTACACAGACCTCGTTACAGAGCATCCTGATTCTCACGACACCTGCCTGGGGCTCACAGAGCAGGTGCTGTCTTCCTCCTTTACAGATAGGACTAGAAGAGCTACAGGGCAGGGGTGGGGCAATGGCTGGAGGCCAGCGACCAGGGTCCCACACCAGGCCGGGACCAGCCCGGGGCTGACGGACACAAGGTGAGGGACCCTGAGGCCCGGGGCTCACGATCGGCTCAGAGGCCCCGAGTCCCAGAACCGGCTCTGTCGGGAGGCCCGTTCTAGTGCTTCAGGCTGGGGCACCAGGACAGGTGGGCACGAGGGCCAGCCCGGCCACCACTTACCGTCTCGGCTCTCCAGCCCTGGCTCCCTCAGGGTGCCGGCCACAGGAGGCTGGCTCTGGCTGGGACTCTGAGCTGGACTCGGGCTGCTCCCATCGGGCTGGTCCTTGGCCCTCATTTCTTCCTGCCAGAGTGTGGACTTGGTGGTGGGAACCTTCTCAGCACTGGGGATGCTGCCGCTGCTGCTGGTGACAGCCATCTTGGCCGGCCCTGGCTCCTGCAGGGGAGAGCGGTGTCCGTGCAGGCCTGGGAGCACACGGTCTGAGCTGCCCGGGTGCCTGGCTACCAAGCTCAACTACACCATGTCAGAGGCCCAGAATGCCAGAAGGGAAGGCTCAGAACAGAGATGTCCTGGTTGGGCTGGAAGCTTCTTCTCTTCTGCAGCCCCAGCCAGCACCCCAGGTGGGAACCCAGGCCAGAGCTGGTGCTGCCCCGAGGGAGAAGCACTTGTGCAAGGGGTACTTAGCCAGACACAGAGTCCAAGGCCAGAGCACACAGAGAACCGTAACTCCACACTGCAAGCCTAGAGCCCAGACAGGGCAGGGCTGGGACCCCAGCCACCCTGCGGCACCTGCTCAGGCCCTGGGCCCAGGTCCCTGCCCACCCAGGGCACTAGGGTGCCTGCTGCTGAGGGGCTGCCAGCAGAATGGCTCTGGGCGCCCCCAGAAATGAGGCACGTCTCAGCTGTCTTTCCCCAAAACACAGGGGCTGCCTGCTGGGCTCTCGGGGCGCCGCACCCTCCAGCCCTCACCAACCACCCCGCAGGGGAGGCTGCCAGGGCTGAGAGGAGGCAGCAGCCCACGCTCGCCCGGCCAGTAAGAGGCGGAGTGGGACTCTGCGCACCTTCCACCCCCAGGCACCCCAGGAGCAGGAGAAAGGCCCAAGAGGGGCTCCACGGTGGACGGGCGTCCCTGAGCGCCACCAAGAAGCCCAGGCACCCTGTGTCCCAAAGTGAGAGACAGGCCTTTCACCAGGTCCAAAGTTTCCTTAGCTCGGCAAGGATCTCACGCCTCCTGGGATGGGATAAAGCCAGGATGACTCTTCCCACAGACCCAGGACACACCTGACCTCCAACTCAGGCAGAGCCATTAGCAGACCTGACTCCCCAGCTGGAGATTCCCGAGAGCTCTGACCCACCACGGAAGAAGTGGACTTCTTGGAAGAACATGGCGTGGTTTCTGACAGTTTCCTGAGACTAAAACAGAACCAGCTCCAATGACCCGAGGAAGCCTGGCCCTGGGGCCCCTGCTCCACACCCCAGCAGCGACGCTTTCCTAAGCGGAAGCCCCTCTGGGTACCGCTGCCCTGCCCCCTCCCAACAACCTGAGGCCTGTGCTCAGAGGCTGGGCATGGCTCTGCCGGGCCCAGGGTGGCGCTGAGATTCCTCCTGCAGAGCTGGGCGGGGGTGACCTGAAGACCTTGCTCTGTGAATCTGTCCCCTCTGTGGGGGGGAGGCTGGACCAAGGGAGACAGAGGCCGCCAAAAAGGGTCAAGGGGGAGGGGCGGCGCTGTGCCCATGATGAAAGGGGCTTCCTGCCGGTGCTCTCAGCCCCACGCCATGAGTGTAGTACCCTGGCACATGCACACCCCCCCTCTCTGATGCCCGGGGTGAGCCCAGCACTGGGTAGGGGGTGGGCTTGCAAGGACCCCCAAGAGGCAGAGGAAATTCCAGGCCTGACATGCAAGGGGCAGTGACTGGGAGCTCAGGGAGCACGTTTCCCAGCACCAAGCGCTCCCAGACCTGCCTCCTGGGCCTGGGCCCCCAACCTGCGCAGGGCTGGCTGCACCCACAGATCCCTCCCAGGCTCCCACTTCTGGGGACTCATCCCAGAGAACAAGGGCCCTGGGGTTCTCTGGACGGCGGCCAAGGTCCACAGGGAGCTCTTTTCCTCCTTTTGGTAGGCCTGCTTTCTCCTGCCTCTATGCCAAGCCTCGCCGAGTCAGCAGGGACAGGAGGGCAGTCTGGCAGCAGGAACAAAGCCACTGTGGCTGGCAGGAGAGGGGCTGGTTTCTACGTAAAGTCGCTTCTCTCCAGAGCAGCTGGGTGGACAGCAGACTTCGCAGGGGCCGGGCCAGGGCCACATGGCACCACCCCCACTCCCCATGCTGTCACCATCGTGGGAGGGAGGGTGCTGGGGCTCACGCCAACACAGACCCCTGGTGCCTGTGCGAGAGGAAGGAGGGGAAGCCCAGGCTCCCAGGTGCCGTCTCTGTGTGGCCAGGACAGCTGCGCGCCCAGGGCTGTCAGTGCCATAATAAAGGCTGTGCTGTTTGGCTGCTCAGAAAGGGTTTTCAAAGCAGAGACGAAAGAGGAAGCAGGGCAGGAAGGCAGGCCCCAGTCAAGGGGCCTCTGAAGCCTCCACATGCTAATAAGCAGGCCCCTCTGGAGGGGGTTTCACAGAAAGCCTTGCCTTCTACCTCCGGGGCATGGAAGCTGAGCAGGGACCCAGTGAGAAGGAGGGTCCTGACCCGGAGTGGGTGCCGCAGCAAGCACCCCAGTGGAAAATAAGACACCCGAGAAGAGGTGGCAGCTGACGACACACGTGTGGGCCTGAGGTGGGCCGTGCCCTGGACCTGACGTGGGGCCTCACTCATGGAGCAAGGTCTGCTGTTTTATGGGTCTTTGAAGAAAGGCCAAGCAGCAAGGGCCAAGAGCCTGAGCAGGTAGGGAGACAGAGGATCCAGCCTCCCAGGGCTCTGCCCAACGATCCGAGCCCCTGGCCTGCACACGGGGCTGGGAGACACATGGCCCCCGGCCTCACCCATGTCCCAGCTCTGGGCTTTGGGGAGAGGGAGGTACGGGCCGCTGGTCACACCCTGAGTGGATGATCACTCCTCCTCTCTAGGCACCTCGTTACCAGGAAGTCTTTCCTCAAACAGGCTGAGCAAGAAGCAGCTCCTGGGAGCCTGTGCCTCTCAGGCTCCAGCTTCGGAGACTCTGGTCAGGGTCAGCCTGTCTCCCACACTGCCCTGGGCTCTGCTGGGACCCCCGCCCCCGGCAGAGAGGATGTCTGCTCTCCCCCACAGCCCAATCCTCATCCTCCCTCATGTCTGAGGGGTGCCTGTGCGCTCCAAGGCCCCAACTCCCAAATGCCTGAACACCCTCCTCGAAACAGGACCCTGGGCTCCCCTGCCCGCCTGAGTTCCTAGAGCGTGGGGTGCAGCAAAGGGACACCTCCAGCCCCCAGCTGGTTTGATCCCAAACTCCAGGGCCATGAGAAAAAGGCTAGGTATGGCGTCTTGGGTTCTTGTCTCTACGGGGGCCCCTAAGGCATTAGGCTTTCCCCACAGCTCCATCTTGAGCTGCCGAGGGGAGGCCTGCCCAGAGACCCTCCCCCGCCCCCCGGACCCAAGTCTCCTCTGGACAGGCCCCACAGCCCTCCACGAGACTGACGGACAGGGGCTTGTCCCTGATGAAGGCTCACAGCTTCCAGAAATCAGCGGCCTTGAAGGGGATGCTCAGGGGAGCCAGGGCAGAAGAGAGACCCTGCCAGAGGCCGAGCAGAGGAGGCTGGGACCTCAGTACCCTGGGCTCTAAGGGACCCTCGGGGAAGTGGGTGATCTCCCCACCCTGCAATCACGTGGCTCCTGCTACCAACCCAAAATGTGAAGCAGCATTTGGGGGGAGAGGATGTCACAGGGGAAGGGACAACTGGGAAGCAGGGACACAACCAAATTCCCCGGCCTGTTTGAAAGTGCCTCCTGTACGTGTATTTGCCTTATTTGGAGGCAGGAGCTCTGCTCCAACACTGTTTCCAAGGCATCGCTATGGAAACGCAATGGAACCCTGAACACCCTTACTCCGCCTGGGGTTTCCTCTCAAATCAGGAAGCTTTGGGGGATTTGCCTGTGTGTCTGCTGTTCCCCAGCAGGAAGCTCCACTTTCCGTCTCTAGGAACGAGTGCAATTCCATTTTGCCGACTTCCTGCCAGGGACACTACCTTCCAAGGGGATGCTGGCCTGGGACCCTTCAGGGAGGGCGGGCACACAGGGCAGACAGGACCGTCGGCTGAGAGCACGCCGGGGCCACACTCCATCAGCAGGAGGGCCTGTGCAGCAGCCCAGGGCAGGTGTGCCAGGGGAGTCTGAGGGGGCGTGCAGGAGAAAGGGGACCCAGGCCAGCACACACCTCCCTCTCCTGCCCAGACCTCTGTCACTCAGGGAAGCCCAGAGGAGCCAGCAGGGACTGATGAGCCCCAGAGGGTAGCCAGGTTCTCCACGGGAGGGCTGTCAGGCTCTGGGGCTTGCGAGATGCCCGTGGGACCCCTGATCACCATCCTGTTCGCTCTCAGGGGTGCTGTGAGGCTCAATCAGGCAAGGCAAGAGCACTGAGTAACAGAAAAGTTTGGGACAGAGAGGAAAGGAATCACAGGTACAGTTGGCCCTTTGAACAAGCAGGGGGTTGGGGCGCTGCCCCTCTGAGCGGTCAAATATCCAGCACGACTTACAGTATCCGCGGTTCCTCCATGTCCGCGGCTCCACGTCCACGGGTTCAACCAACCGTGGACCGTGTAGTCCTGCAGGATTTACTATTGAAAACAACCCACATAAAGTGGGCCCACAGAGCTCAAGCCCGTGTTGTTCCAGGGTCAGCTGCACTGAGCACCCAGGACGGGCCCAGCACTTCCTTCCACGCACATGGGAAGCCGAGAACTGGACTTCAACAGGCCCATTTTGCACATCAGCTCAGTGAGTCCCTGAATCCCTCCAGTGCCCTGAGCCCCTACAGGCCAGCCAGGGAGGGAAGGGCTGGACCTGGTGGGACCACCCCAGCCACCTCGCACTCTGGTCTCACGGGATCTGAGGCAGAGGCACAAAATCAAGGCCAGTGCCAGTGTCTTCCATTTACGGTCAGCCCAGAGCAGAAGCGGGGTCCCCCAAGAGCCCCTCACTTGGCCGGGACACTCTAGGACCCCCCTGCCCAGCCCCCCTGTTCAGCCCGCTGTCTGAAGAATCACCTCTGTGTGGGAAGTGGAGCTGAGCTGAAACCTTTCCTCCCGGCATGCTCCTGGCTCCCCAGCAGCTGGCAGGACGGTCGGGGGAGGGACACGCACTGTGCTACTGCTGAGAACCCCGACTGCGGGGTGGATGCCTCTGGGGGCAGCTCCACAGCAGGCCACCCTCTCCCAGTAGGGGTCCTGCCCTGTGGCTCGGAGAGGAGTGTGCAGCTCACAGACCAACAGAAGGAAGGAAAGGACCCCAGGGCTGATGGCCACCTCACCCCTGACGTGACCCCTTTCCCTTGCGCCCTATTCTAGGCTGGGTCCTGAAGCCCCCCAACCTCCTAGGGCGCACTCTCTTTGCCCCAGTTCCACCAAGGGGACGCCAGCTGGCAGCCCCGCCCTCACCTGTGGTGTGGGGGGCTCCACCTTCCGCTTCTTCTTCTGGTTCTGCTTGTTGGTCCTGGGATAGACCGTGAGCATCTCCAGCCACCTGGGGAAAGAGGGGAGAGCGCCAGTCAGACCCTGCTCTCAGGGGCCAGGACTCCGCCGTGCCCACCCAGCCTCCAGGCACCAGAGCAAGGCAGAGCACCGCTCAGACGAGAGCTGTCACCGCCGGGGCAGGAAGCCCAGCAGCGCAGTGGGAGGAGCACAGACCGAGCCGAGGCCACAGCCAGGCGCTGACCCCACGGCGACCACAGTGCAGGTGGGGAGTGCCCTGCTGGCCTGGAGACGGGGCGGGCTCCACCCTGGTGCAGCGGGAGGCCTGAGCGCAGGCCCCCGGCGAGGACTCAGCACTGTTTCTATTACTGACCTTTCTCTGGGGCCCGGACTCCACTCGAGGAAGGAACCCAGGAGTCTGCTACTGAACTTCCCCACAGCGGGTCACTTCAGGGGGCTGCGCAGCTGACCTCCCAGACTCATTCACCCACCTCTGGGCCCAACTTGCACAGTGAGGGCGCTGGGCACCTCGGTTTGGGGGAAGGCCCAGCAGACCTGCCTAGGGACCCATACCAGGGCCCACATGCTGGACCAGCGGCAGGGAAGGCCGGGGGAGCGTGGAAAGAACAGGGACTGAGGCAGGAGGCGTGGATTCACAACTGGCTCTGCTACCCTCAAACCATGACCCCAGGTGGCTCCCAGGCCTCTGGGCTTAGGTCTCCTGGTCTCTGACGCCAGGGGCTGGATTAGGCCGTGACATGACCACTGCTTGCCTCACCGGAGCTTCGTAATAGCTGGGAAGGTTGGAGGAAGGGGAAAGAAGGAGGTGTGGTGGCGAGGGGCAGCCCCAGTGCTTTCTCCACAGGGGAAGGTACTGCAGGAGACACTGGGCCACTTCTTCCCAGAACCCCAGGGTCCGTGTTGGGCCTGCTGCCAGCCTAGGCTGACGACCTGGTGGCGCTGGCTGAGCTGCTGTACAAGGCAGGGTCTGCACGGTCAGGGCCCTGGCTGCAGCGATGACCAGCACCCCAAGCCTGGGGCAGGGAGAAGGGCTGTGGTTTTTAGTTCTCAGAGGTGCTTCTTTAATTTGCAGGGGAGGGGGGCGGGGTGGGGGCTGGTCACAGACGCCTTCTGGGACAGCCTCGGGGGCTGCGCTGGTTGTGCTGCTGACAGCTGGCAGCTGGGAGGGCAGGATGGGGTGTGGGGCATCCCAGCATCCGAGGTGAGGCCTAGCCCAGCGAGAGCAGGGGATTCTCAGTGTGCTGAGAGAATGAACAGTCCCTGCACTGTGCAGACCTGAGGCACAGGACCTGCGCCTGGGGTCCTCGAAGCAAGAAAGGAGGCCACGAATGAATCTGCATAGCAGCAGACGAGCAGACTCTCCAAGGCCCTCCTTCAGGTAACCTAAGGAGTTCAGGTGCTTTTGGGGTTAAGAGACCTGGTGCTTTCTAGCTTGCCACGGGGGCTGAATTTCCTTTGGGAAGGTCACACCAAGGAACCACGCCTGCAGAGGGCCCCTCTTCAAGCTTTACCGGGGAGGGGAGGGGAGGAGAGACTGCTCGGCAAAGTCACCTCATCCCGCAGGGCCCCAGGAGCGGGGGTCGTGGCAGGGAGGGGCAGAGCCTTCGGGGTGCCCGGAGCCCCTGTCTGCTGGCCCAGTCGCTCTTGAATGGCAACACTAACGAGCCGGGCAAACCCGTGCACCTCGCAGGACAGGGCCTCACGGGAAAGGAGAGAAGATCTGCACCGCGGCTACGCTGCTGACTAAGTGGAGCTCCCGGGGACTCAGGGATGGAGCGCAGGGCGAGGGTGGGCCCGGCCTGCCCCGCTCAGCGGAGCCGTGGCCAGAGGCTGGGGGATGCCCAGTCCAGGCACAGATAATGGGCCGTGTCCCCCATACTGGGGTTCCTCATAGCAGCCCAGCAGGATGTGTCTGATGTTACCCAGATGGGTTACAGACGTTAAAATACGCCCAGGAAAGAGATGAGTGCGCGGGGCGAAGGCACGCGGCTGGCGTGGATGCGGGAGCCAGGGGCACGGGAGAGGGGCTCCTCAACTCCGGGGGCAGACGGGTGCCAGGGGCACGCGAGAGGGGCTCCTCAACTCCGGGGGCAGAGCTCAAAGGCAGCGGTGTGGAGCAGAGGGGCAGCTGGGACCCAGTCCCTCCAGGGGCACTGAAGAGCCCCCTTGCCAACTCCTGCCAAACCCCACCTCCTCTGAAGAGCCAGGTGGAGCGGCACCTCCTGCTGTGAGGGGACAGGGAAAGAGACTCGCCATCAGCTCTGGGACAGACGCGGCTGCCTCTGGCCGTTCGGGGGTCTCCATTCAGAGAAGACCCCGGAAAGAAGGCTGAAGGGACTGTTCTCTACTCCTCTCCCTTGAAGTCAAGCACCTCTTTAGGGACCCATGTGGGGGCCCCAGAGCCCACAGATGAGGTTACCCAGCAAGGAGCCTTGCCAGGCGCTCAGACCCAGGAGACCAAGGGCAGGGCAGAGGAGGGACAGAAGATGCAGACACAGTCTGTCCCCAGGGCACGCTGCCCCAGGCGACTCCCTGAGGAGGCCACGTCCCCGCGGATGGGGACGACGAGGAAGCTGCTGCCCAGGGTTGCAGGAGCGCTCGTACTGGGCAGGAAGCAGCGAGGCCCAGCCCAGGATGAGGGAAGGGGAAGAGTGTCAGGTAACTGGCTCCGGCTCTGGGTTCGCCACCAAGCCACGACACCAGGCTCCAGCCTCAGGACCCCCAGGGCACACAGCTGGTATCTCGCCCGCTAATGACCTTGTCTACCCACGCTGCACAGGAATGGCAGGCCCTGTACATGCATACAGAAGTGACCGCGGGAAAGGGGCTCAGGGACTGAGCCGAGGACCCTGCCAAGTGCCTGACGGAGGTCCCATCAGAGAGGCCAGAGACCACGTGGCATGCCACTACATCACTGACCTGGGCCCCAGCTCACATGCTCCCCGTTGTCCTGGGGACCTCAGACACCCCTTTCCCATCCAACGTCACCCAGACCCCTCCCTAGGACCCAGCTCCCGAGTGGCGGGGAAGAGATCTCCTCAAGGAATCCAGTTGGGCAATGGAACCTCGGCCAGGCGTGCCTGCCAGACAAGGCCATGGCAGCAAGTGTGAACCAGGACGTGCAAATGGCTCCGTGCTGTCACTCACGCCTGGAGTGATTAGGCTCCCTTCATTTCCGGGGCCTCAGTCTCCCAGCCGCAGAACGAGGGCTTGTAAAACCCTTTACACTCTTAAACCACGAGGTTCTAAGATGAGGATTAAGGAGAAGCAGTGAAAGTGGTCCTTCTGTTAGGCCTTAGAGTCAGAACCACAAACCTGCCTCTGCCCAGGGGAAGAGGACTTGGGGTGAGCTGGCACCCAGGAGGGGGCCTCTGAGCCCCTTGGCAGCACAAGTCTGGCCTCTGCTCCACGCCCACCTCAGCAGAAACAGGGTCTCCTGGCCACGCTCTCACTTTCTCACTCAGCAGCCTTGGGCAGGCTGCAGCTGAGGCCCTGAACCCCAGGCCAGGGCTCTCAGCAGCCTTACATCTGTTGAAAGCAAAGTGTCTGACATTCTAATTCCCTGTCTTCTGTGCTGTAATAATCAGCCCAGTCCCCCAACCCCTCTGGTTCACTTTTTTCCTTTTCACCTTAAAGGACAACGGGATTCTTCATGACCCAGCACCCGAGCTCCCGGCGGGGCCGGGGCACCTGCTCGCTGTCATGTACCATGTCACGTACCGTGTCACGTACCGTGTGTGGCTGGGCGCACAGGACTGGTGGCAGGTGCCCCAGGAGCAGGGCTCCCCAGAAGGCAGATGTGGCAGGGCTCAGAGCACGGAGCTCAGCCCGCTGGCCTACTGGCTGCCTGAAAATCTGGGCCCCTCTACTTCCTAGGGCTTCCCCAAGCCTCTTGCCAAGACATGCTGGGGGAGTGGGTGGCCCAGAACTCTGTCCCTTCCACTCAGCTGAGGAAGGCAGTGTGTGAGGTCACCCTGCGGTGACTCCCATAGGCAGGCACGGGGCACACGAGGGAGACCCAGGCCTCCACTCGAGGGCCTGCTGCTGGTGGAGGAGGACGACACACACTTGGACAAGCCCCACCCTTTAGGAGCGCCAGCTGACGGAGCCACACGCCTCGCAGGGGAGGGCTTCCCAGAGACCTCACGGCTTGGAGGACGGAGGGTCGCTGCAGACCGGGGGGAGGGCGGGAACGAAGGCGAGGAGCTGGGGAGAGGCAGCAGGGGGCGTGCGGCGACAAGCAGCTCAGCAAGGAGGGACAGGGCGGTGGGGGCGAGGCTGCGGGGCTGAGAAGGGCCCCAGGGGCTTTCAGGCAGGAGGGAGGCGAGGTCGGATGCGCTCTGGAACCTGAGCCCCTCGTGGCCTGGCCGAGTGACAGACGGTTGGAGCGCAGTGAGAATGGGAGCCCAGAGAGAGGCTGGGAAGAGGCGCCAGCGCCAGCAGAGGGAGGCCGCTGGGGGAGCGGGACGTGCAGGGACGGCCTGGCCAGTGTGTGCACATGGGGATGAAGCAAAGGTGGGTGGGGGGTGAGGCCAGTGTGGGTGGAGAGAGGGACTCGGAAAAGGAGACACGGGGGCAGAAAGTGAGGGCAACGCCAGCCGTCGTGCCTAGGAGGCCTGGTCCGAGGAGCTGCTGGCAGTTGGGGGCACCTCTTCCCAAGACGTGCAGAGCAAACTCACCCGCTGATGATCTCCTTGGTCTCTGCCCGGATGAAGTGCTCCTTCTCGGGGGTCAGAATGCACAGGGAGAACTTCTGGCCCGTGCGGCCCTCGCCATCCACCACGTCTGTGCACTGGTTCATGTTGATGGTGCCCTGAGGGAGGGTTGTGGGCTGCGAGGGGAAGAAGATGGGGCAGGGAGTCCGTCACCCCGGGGGCAGAGGAAGGCAGCAGGGGGGGGTCCCTGCTTCCCATGTCCTTTCTGAACCTCCCTCTTCTCCTCGGTCACCTGGACCTCTCACAGCTGTGCCGACAGCTGATTACAGCAGAGGACAGGGTGTACGCTGCCTCGGCCCGGCCCTCACAGCCCGCCTTCCTACCGACCCATCCCCAGGAAGGAGCGGTGACAGGCCTGCTCTTCTCAGAGGATCTCCAGCTGGACGTTCCTTCCCACTGGAGAACAACAGCCCAGCTAGTCCTGGAGGAGGGCGGGGGGCTGGGGGTGGGGACAGGCAGGAGACGCTCCTTTAAGACAGCTGGGACGACAGAGGCAGCCAGGAGCCTGGCCTCAGAGGGCGACTGATCCCAGAAAGCAGGGAGAAAAGCTCCGGAGGAGGTGGCTTCAAAATAGCAAGGCTACTTTCAGAGGCAAGGAGGGGGCCACAGAGAAGCACATCTTGAAGGCGGGCTGTGGGGCAGGCAGGCCACCCTCCAGGGCTGCCCGTGAGGAACACTGCCAGGCTGCCTGGCCAGGGCGGAACAGATAATAACTTCCCCCCTCTTTTCTATCAGCTAAGCTATTAGACACTGATATTAGGGAGAGAAGCCCCAAAATAAGAGAAGATGGTTTTAAGAAGTTCCTACTGAGGGGAAGGGTGAGGACCTCCCCCAAACACAAGGAGGCTTATGGGGAGGAGGCAGGTGGCCATGGGTGCCACCACACCGGTGCAAAGAGCCCGCTGAGGGCTCTCACAGGGAGGCGAGCCCCAGTTCCGACTCCCACCTCCACCTCCAGGGCAGCTGCCCCACGGAGCCCTCTCCAAGCGCCCGGCAATTCCCAGGTCCCGGAGGAGCAGCAGGGAGAAGAGGCAATGGTGGCTGCTGGGCTGGGGGCTGCCTCGTCCGTGCCCCCTCTCTCCCTCCCACCTGCCAGCAGAGGAGGGGGGGGGCCGAGCTCTTCTGACCCACCGCCACCTCCCTTCTTATTCCCTGGGGCCGACCCCAGGAGCCAGACCCAAGGGGCACTGGGTTCCCAGAGTTGTGGCCCCGATGCGGCCGCGGGCTCGCTGGGCCACCGCAGGGGAAGGACTAAGCTTCCTGGCTCCCAGAAGCCTTTCTGTGGGGGGCCTCTGGGATCAGCCTGTCCTCCTTGGGCCCAGCTCAGAATGGAGGTGGCAGGGCAGGAGGGCCGGCCGTGAGCCCACAACGGGGCAAGAGCACGCACCCTTGCTGCGTGTTCAAAGTGTGTCCCGTCTCCGAAGTGCCCCCCAGGTGGGGACGTGAGAAGGGGCCACACCCACGCCAAGCCCAGCGCCCCTGCTGAGTGAAGTGACCTGGTAGCCTCTCTCTTGGGGGCCCCTGGACAGCCCCTGAGCTGGAAAGGGAGCTTGGTGGGTTGTCCTCAGCCAGGCAGGGGGGGCCCTCGGGAACAGCGGACAAGGGAGGTGGCCTGGGTCCCCCGCCCCGGATGAGTGTGTCTCCCCCCCACTCCTGCCCCGGCCCCGGCCCCTGCTCCCTTTAGAGGGTCTAACACTGGGCCTTCCCCGGCATCGTGCCAGTGCCCTTCGGAACCGTCTCTGGCTGGCGACCTCTGCCCTCTCCGGAGTCAGACTCGCTCAGGCGGGAACACTCAACCCCCGCTGGCCCTGACAAGGCACACGGCCTCCATGAGGCAGGCCCTCAGGGAGGACCCTGATGCCATGAGGAGTAAGGCGCGAGCTCGAAGCACAGACATGCCTGGCACACCCCTTCCCTGAGCGAGCCGGACAGGAGCAGAGGGGCTCTTCCTCCCTCACCCACCGTGCTGCCGGCACAGGCGCACGGCCCTGACGAGTCGCCAGTCTGTTACACACACAATACACGCAGGTAAGTTCAACGGGAACCATACAAGACATCATCCAAAGTTCTAGAGTTTTCTTCTCACTAGACCACCTAGCGGGCCCCCTGGAGGCACACGTTCCTCTTTAGAGACCACTGCCCCAGGGCTCGTGGTACCAAGCTGCTCACTGGCCCCTTCTGCACAGCGAGTGGGTTCCCAGGTGAGGTTTCCCTGCTGGCCCTGCAGCTCCGTGTGGTCACGGGACTCTCTCACCAACTGCACCATGAGACTTCTGGCAACCTCCCCCTGACACGAAGGCTCTACCTCCTTCCAGAAAAGCTTTCAGAAGGACTGATGAAAGGCAAAGACATAATAGGCTAGGGCTGAAGGACATGAAAGTTTCTTTAGCACCTCTGTGTCAGGATCTTCCAGTTACCACCTCTTTCATGCTTCCTTAAATGAGACTTACCACAAGGCGGGCATTATCTAACCCTGTTACACAGGCAGAAGGGGGAGCAGAGAGTAAACAGCGGTCATAAACAGAAGGGGGAACCGGCAAACTGGTCCGGGTTCACAGGGACCTGACCTTGACAGCTCCTTCGGGATCTCAACAGCGCCACCCAGGGGAAGAAGCAGCACCCGCACGCCGCTGCGCGCTCACTGACCGCTCCCACCACCCGCACCTGCCCCTTCACTGCTCTGCCTTCAACTGCATCTCTTGCTCTCACAGCTCGGGCAGACTCAACCAAGGGTCTCCAGGGAGCCCCAGGCAGAGGTCTGACCCTCCCCACCTCTGTCCAAGAGCAGAGCACGCCCACCTGCATTCTCAGCAATGGGGAGAGAACACACTCCACATAACAACCCGTTTCCTGGCTAGGCCGTCCTGGTGCTGGGAGAGCCAGGGTGAGTATCTAGGCTGTAATGCAGCCCTCACCCCTGGCACTGTCAGAAGAGAAACCAGCCCAGTCCAACGAGCTCCTGGCCCTCATCCTACAATTCGAGAGGTCAGGAATCCAGGCCTTCTCCAAGGCTGGGCATCACCTAGTTTTGCTCATTTCACTTTCCAAAAAAGGGATGGCTGTCAGAAGGCCAACCGATGCGGCTGTGCTGCCAAGTTATGGGTTCAGTCCTCAGCCAGCAATGTCACTGGATGGCCCTCCAGCCATCTGGGGGCCTCTGGTCCTCCTCTGGCTCCGACACTGCCCCAGCTAAGATGGCAGAGCTGCGACAGCACTGAAGACCCTCTAAGAATGAGGTGGCCAAGCAGGAGAGCACAAGACAAGGGCCTCTGTCTGGGGATGTGACCACACTCTGCCGAGAACCCAGTTTTCCTGCCTGTCATCTGCTCGCTGGCCCACAAGAGGCCCACTCAGGAAACTCCTGAACAGCAGCCTCACCCCCTGGGGACCGGGACCCTCGACCCCTACCCTTGGCCCAAGCAGGTGCCATTCAGGGAAAACAGGCCTTGTCCATTTCTTGCTGGATCCTGGAAGTTTGGGAAGGAGTGAGCTTCTAAGAGCCTGAGAGAAAGAAGAGGAAAGTTGGACAGAAACACAGAGAAGGGCCCTGGAGACCTTTCAGCAGGACTGTCCCACCAGGCAGCTGTGCTTACAGACCCAGAGGGGAGGCAGCTCAAAGGCGAGACTCAGATGGGATGGGAAAACGGAGACCCACAGAAACAAAGGGCAAAAAAGCACTCTCAAGGTCGGAAGGTACCTTTCAAGGGAGCCCAACCCCATCCACACTGTCTGAGGTCCTAGCTTGCTTAGGCCACTCCACCCCGGTCCAAGGAAAGACCACATCCTTCCTTTGGGATTGAGGAGGTGGGACCTGAGTCCTCTACAGAAGGAAGGTGGCCCTCGGGAGCATCTCACCCAATTGCAGGCCCCCCCAGAACCCCACGTCCTGGGAGGAACAGGTGCTGGTCAGGCTCCCAGAGACCATCTCCTGGCTCTTCCTGCTCCCGCCAAGCTGTGCACAGAGCCCCAAGTCTGATGTATGACGCGTCCTTCTCTCAAGAGGCAGCTCTGGTGACCACCCCAGCTGCCACCCAGGCCACAGTCCAGCCCGGCAGCCAGCACTCTCCAGATGGATATCCCCAAAGCCCAGGTTCTCCAAGGAAACTGTGAAGACTCTTGGAAAAGGGGTCTTGAGGCATACCCATGAGATCACGATCCCACCAGGACCCGGAGTGAGCCAAGCCCCTGCCTGGACCCAACAGCTCAGGGAGGCCTCTGCCGATCTGGGCCAGGGGCCCCGGAGCAGTGGGGGTGGACGAGAGGCCAGGAGGCGCCCGCCCAGCAGGACTTCCTTCCTCCCATTCCTCTTGCTGCCAGCAGCCAGCTGTGCCCAGCCGTGCTGCGTGCTTCCCCCACGCTCCAGGTCGTGGTCCACGGGGGGGCTCACAGCCATCCTGCAGAGCAGCCCAGGCCAGCTGTGCCCACAGTCTCACTGCCAGTCCCCAGGTGTCGGGTCTGTGTCCTTGCTGTCAGCTGACCTCCTCCCAGGGAGCCCTGACTCTGCACCCTCCCTGCCCCTTAGATCTGCAGTGTGAACCTGCCTGCTCCAACTCACTGCTCTGGAGGGTGTCTGGCCAGCCAGGCCAGGGGCGATGGCCCAGGGGACCTGCCACCTGGCCGCCCATCACCCCAGGACAGGAGGGAGTGCTGGTGCCAGACACCGGCCTCGCTCCCAGCCCCTCCTCCCTGCAGAGATTGGAGGGGCTAAGCTAAACTCTGTGCCTTAGGTTTCCAGAACCCACTGGCCAAGAGGAGCCCCAGCCTTGGACCAGAATCCTAGCTGTGCCACCACCACCTCTGTGACCTTGGGCAAGTTGTACACTGTGAGCCTCAGTTTCCACAGGTATAAAGTGGGAGTAACAATATCCCCACTCCAAATGTAAAATGGAGTAGCTGCTGTGGAAAATAGTGTGGAAGTTCCTCAAAAAGTTAAACATGGAGTTACCTTATGACCCGGAGAGGAGACATTAAGTCACTGCATTTTCCCTGAGTGCTGCCATGGGAAGAAGGGATGCAAGTGTTGGCCACGTGTGCCTCCTACCCTGGGGCACAGAGGGGGCCACGGGGTGAAGGGAGAGAGCTGACCTGCTGGGCGGGAAGGACCTCCAGGCCTCACGGACCACTCTGTCCCTGAGACGGGAGGGAAAGCCTGGCCTCCTGCCTGCTGGCCCTAAGATGCCCAAGAAGTGGCTCTTAAAAATGACGGGCCACACCAAGGGGTTCACCGGAGGGCGGCGAGCAGCTCACATCTGTCCTCCGTGCCTCGCCAGCCCCCATCTTAAGGCACTGGGGAAGGTCCAGGTCTGGTTCCCCGGCCACACTCTGCAGGGGGAGCTGGCGGAAGGTGGGGGGAGGCAGGGCTCTGCCCTCTGCCCAGCACTGAGCCCCTCCCCGGTGCAGCATCCCCGCCCTCCTCCCCATGGGCTCCCTGGAGCAGGGGTTCCAGCTGTGAGGGCTGCATCCCCCTCGAATCAAGTCAGGAAGGTGGGAGCCCTGAGCCTGGGATCTGCTCGG
>NW_021145674.1:67380-68792 GCF_002837175.3 Physeter macrocephalus | reverse complement strand
GAAACTAACACACCAGTGTAAAGCAATTATACTCCAATAAAGATGTTAAAAAAATAAAATAAAACGAAATGAAATAAAAACCATAGTTTTAAAAGTAATCTGTTTGTTAATATGGAAACGAATATGTTACCAGAGTTAACAATGACTTCTAAAAAGAAAAGAAACTAGAAAATGTGTAACTTGCTGATAGAAGGACAAAACCATTCACTCAGAAGCCCAGCTTTTAACTGTACCTCAGTAACTCCTTAAAGGAAATTATCACTTGATAATTTATACAACAGATGTTGAAAGGTATTCAAATAGACTTTAAGGGAGGAAGTATTACTAGAAATAAAATGTTCAAAATTATAAAACGATCAAAAGATATACAAATTGTAAATATTTATAACTCACTTCGAATATGTGAACCAAAACTTGACAGAAATAAAGGAGAAATGCATGAAGCTACTGAAGGGGTCAGGAGTAGATAGGAAAGCACAGGACCGAATGAAGTACAAGGAGATGGTGGAAGAAGCAAGAAAAGCACAGAAGGACCCACGCTGGGCCACCCAAAACCCAGGAAACTGCTCCAGTAATGGAGACAGGAAAGCACAGGGGCCCAGACCACATGCACGAGCCTGAGCACAGTTACACTCGTAGGGAAATGGTAAGCGTGGAGGAGGAGGTGAGGCAGTAAATGGTATCTGCCCTCCTGAAGCCAACTACAAGAGGTAAATTTTACACCACCACGTTAAAATAAAAAGGACATGAAAAGATCTTCATTATCCCTAATTCTTAGAAAAATGCACACCAAAACGACAACAAGGTATGATCGGGCACTAGTCATCATAAAGTCTACAAACAAAAAATGCTGGAGAGGGCGTGGAGAAAAGAAAACCCTCCTCTGCTGCTGCTGCTGCTGGGAATGGAAATGGCTACGAGCCACTATGGAGGACACTATGGAGGTTTTATAAAACACTAAAAATAGAGCAATTATAAGATCTGGCAATCCCACTCCAGGGTGTATGCCGGGAGAAAACCATCCTTCGAAAAGACACCTGCAGACTTCCCTGGTGGCACAGTGGTTAAGAATCCGCCTGACAATGCAGGGGACACGGGTTCGATCCCTGGTCCGGGAAGATCCTACATGCTGCAGAGCACCTAAGCCCATGCGCCACGACTACTGAGCCTGCACTCTAGAGCCTGCGAGCCACAACTACTGAGCCTGAGCACCTAGAGCCCGTGCTCCGCAACAAGAGAAGGCACCACAGTGAGAAGCCCACGCACTGCAATGAAGCCCCAGTGCAGCCAAAAATAAATAAATAACATAACATTAAAAAAGAGAGATAGAAAATTAACCCTTTAAAAAGAAGAAAAAGGGCTTCCCTGGTGGCGCAGTGGTTGAGAGTCCGCCTGCCGATGCAGGGGACACG
>NW_021145674.1:13615-67299 GCF_002837175.3 Physeter macrocephalus | reverse complement strand
TGCCGCGGAGCGGCTGGGCCCGTGAGCCATGGCCTCTGAGCCTGCGCGTCCGGAGCCTGTGCTCCGCAACGGGAGAGGCCACAACAGTGAGAGGCCCGCGTACAGCAAAAAAAAAAAAAAGAAGAAGAAGAAGAAGAAAAAGACACCCGCACCCAACATTCATCACAGCACTATTTAAAATACCCGAAGCATGGAAGCACCCAAAATGTCCATCGACATAGGTATGGCTACACAAGATGTGCTACATATATAAAATGGAATATTTCTCAACCCTAAGAAAGAATGAAATCACGCCACTTGCAGCAACATGGATAGACCTGGAGATGATCCCACTGAGTCACACAGAGAAAGACAAATATCATATGATATCACTTATAGGTGCAAACTAAAACTTGATACCAATGAACTAATTAACCAAACAGAAACAGACTCCCAGACGTAGAAAACTAACTTAGCGTGACCAAAGGCAAAGTTGGGGTGGGGGGAAGATAAATTAGGAGGTTCGGATTAAAACATACACCCTAATATATGGGATAATCAACAAGGACCTACTAGACAGCAAAGGGAACTCTCCTCAACACTCTCTAATAACCTGGAATGGGAACAGAATCCAAAAAGGAATAGAAACATGTATAACTGAATCAGGTTGCTGTACACCTCAAACAAACACAGCATTGTAAACCAACTATACTTCAATAGAAGATACAAATTACATTAGAAGAGAAAAATGAAAACAAGTGCCTACTCTAGTCCCCTCAGGCCTCAGCGGCCTGGGCTGGTGTCACATCCCTGGAACCTGAGCAGGCCTGGGTCCCAAGGCTGGACTGTCGTGGGGCTGAGGGAGCTAGGGGGGAGGTGCCAGCAAATGAGCCCCCCTTGTACCTGGAGTGCCTGGTCCCCTCTGGGTGGGACCACAATCTCCAGATCCAGGCAGACCCTCCTCCAGCTACACCAAGCCTATGGCACCCCAAAAATGATGGACACTCTGGGCTGAAAGAGCTTTGAAAGTCTCCCTGTCGCCACATCTCCTGGTGGTGGGGTTTCCACTTCCAGCCTCCTTCCTTAGAGTCGCTCCAACTACCTAGGACATCGCCCTCAGCACAGCACTTTTGCAGGGGTTGGGATTTGACCTGGAGGGTGAAGGGTAAGGGGGAAGAAGTAAAGAGGCACAAGCCCTCGTATGTTTCTTCTGGCACTGTGCACTCTAATTTACAAACCAGGAACATGACTTGCTAGGCTCAGGTTGCCCGAGTTACCAGAGTCGGGCATGAAGAAATGCTGCTGCCTTGTGGCCATTTTCTGTAACAACAACCTTAAAACCAGTACTTAGGGGAACTTAATATTCACAAGGCCTGTGGGGCTCTAAATGACCCCTGCCTTCGAGAGAGATCACGCGGCAGGTAATAGAAAAAGAATTCAAAACAGGGCCGACTTTCAGAAGCCAGTTTCAAGAGGTAAAATTTTATTCACATTAAAAAAAAAACCCACGTGAAATGATCCTCAGCATCGCTAATTGTTAGAGAAATGCAAATCAAAACGACAACGAGGTATCATCGGGCACCAATCATCACAAAGTCTACAAACGATAAATGCTGGAGAGGGCGTGGAGAAAAGACATCCCTCCGGCGCTGCTGCTGGGAATGGAAATTGGTACCAGCCACTATGGAGAGCACTATGGAGGTTTTATAAAACACTAAAAATAGAGCAATCATGAGATCCGGCAATCCCACTCCTGGGTGTATGCCCGGAGAAAACCATCCTTCGAAAAGACATCTGCACCCCAACGTTCACTGCAGCACTATTTACAATACCCACAGCATGGAAGCACCCAAAATGTCCATCGACATAGGTACGGCTACACAAGATGTGCTACATATATACAATGGAATATTTCTCAACCCTAAGAAAGAATGAAATCATGCCATTTGCAGCAACATGGATCGACCTGGAGATGATCCCACTAAGTCAAGTAGGTCACACAGAGAAAAAATGAATATCATATGATATCACTTGTAGGTGCAATCTAAAACATGATACCAATGAACTAATTAACCAAACAGAAACAGACTCCCAGACTGAGAAAACTAACTTATCATGACCAAAGGAAAGTTCGGGTGGGGGGAGCAATAAGTTAGGAGGTTGGGATTAAAACATATACCCTAATATATGTATAATATATATATATATATATATATATATATACACACACTCACACACACACACAAGGTTGGGATTAAAACATATACCCTAATATATGTATAATATATATATATATATATATATATATATATATACACACACTCACACACACACACACACACAGATATATATGATAATCAAGAAGGACCTACTGCATAGCACAGGGAACTCTACTTGATAATCTGTCCTAACCTATAAGAGAAAAGAATCTGAAAAATAATGGATATACAAATATGTATAATGAATAATTTGTTGTATACCTGAAACTAGCACAACATCATATATCAACTATACTCCGATAACATTTTAAAATTAAAAAAATAAATATAAGCTTAAACGCTTTTGTACAGCAAAACATCTATAAACGAAACAAGACACCATATGGTTTTGGAGAAAATATTTGCATGATGGAAATTTGAGGGATTAATTCCCCAAATATACAAAGAACTCATACAGCTCAACGTCAAAAAAACAAACAACCCAATTAAAAAATATGCAGAAGACTTAAGTAACATTTCTCCAAGGAAGACATCCTGATTACCAACAGGCACATGAAAAGGTGGCCAACATCACTAATTATTAGAGAAATGCAAATCAAATCCATAATCGGTGTATCACCTCATACTCGTCAGAATGACCATCGCCAAAAATTCTACGAATAGGGACTTCCCTTGTGGTCCAGTGGTAAAGAATCTGCCTTACAATGCAGGGGATGCCGGTTCGACCCCTGGTCAGGGAACTAGGATCCCACATGCCTCGGGGCAACTAAGCCCTCGCGCCACAACTACCAAGCTTGTGCACCTCAACTAGAGCCCGTGTGCAGCAAACTACAGAACCCATGTGCTCTGGAACCCACGCACCACAATTACAGAGCCCACACACCTTGGAGCCTGCACGCCACAACTAGAGAAAACCTGCACGCCACAACTAGAGAAAAGCTCACGCGCCACATGATCCTGCATGCCTCAGTGAAGATCCCGCGTGCCGCAACTAAGACCCAACACAGCCAAAAATAAAATAAATAATAAATATTTTTTTAAAGTCTACAAATAATAAATGCTAGAGGGAGTGTGAGGAAAAGAGAACCCTCCTGTACTCTTGGTGGAAATGTAAATTGCTGCAGCCACTATGGGGAATGGTATGGAGTTTCCTTAAAAAAGTAAAATAGAGTTACCATATTTTCCAGCAATCCCACTCCTAGGCGTACATCCAGAAAAGATGAAAACTCTTAATTCAAAAAGATACACCCACCCCAATGTTCATAGCAGCACTATTTACAATAACCAAGAAATGTCCATGAACAGATGAATGGATAAAGAACATGTGGTTATGTATACAATGGACTATTACTCAGCCATGAAAAAGAATAAAATACCGCCATTTGCAGCAACATGGATGGACCCAGAGATTACCATGCTGAGAGAAGTGAGACAAAGACAAATATCATATATCACTTATATGTGGAATCTAAAAAAGTGATACAAATGAACTTATTTACAAAACTGAAATAGACTCTAGACATAGAAAACAAACTTATGGTTACCAAAGCGGAAAGGAGGGAGGGATAAATTAGGAATTGGGGATTAACAGATGCATACTACTACATATAAAACAAACTAAAAGGACTTACTGTACAGCGCAGGCAACTATATTTAGCATCTTGCAATAAACTATAGTGGAAAGAATCTGAAAAAAATATATATATATATCAATCACTTTGCTGTATACCTGAAACACTGTAAGTCAACTATACTTCGCTAAAAAAAAAAAAAAAAAAGATACGGAGCTCCTGGTCCTCTAACTGGACAATTACTCCGATATTTAAGTTGGTGAAAGTTCACTTAATGAAGCAAGTCACTCCCTAATCTCCTTAAGGTGTCCCCAGTGATGAGAAACGAAGGTCCTTTGCATACTAACATGTTTATGGGTAATGTAGTAGGTGAGGGCACTTTTTGCAGTCTTTATCAGGATAAAGAGATTGATCAACCTGAATGACAAATGTCCTACACTGAAATTGTGGCCAAGACCCAATTAGAATCCTTAAGTTCTGTCAGGTTTAGAATCTCCACTTGCAGCTGTGGTGTTTGAATGAAGACTTAGAAGTTCCTATCTTACTGCGCAGGTTTGTGTTCTTTGTATCTTTTATTAGAACAACATTCTGTGAGGGCTGAGACATGAAAGTGAATGACTCAGAACATGTTCAATAGTCACAGCTGCCAGGTGTGCAGGTACATGGTTTTCCTCTCCCCAGAGCCCTCACCTACCCTGTTATAGGCCTCCTAGGACCTGTAGGGGCGGGGCCTGACCCCTGAATAGAGGCACGAGTCTGTCACAGCCCCTGTGGTGTCAACCAGGCTCTCTCCCTCTCTGGGCCTGCTTGACATCCACCCCAAACTGAATTCCCCATTAGCCCTGCTCCCTGAGACTGTCACAGTGGGGGATCAACTCCATGGTTTGGCCAGATGAAGGAGTCAGACCCATTCTGAGCCACTACAAAGACCTGGCAGGAGCACGCATTTGAAGCACTAAAGCTCACACACCGGAATGACAGTGCCTGACTGCTGGCTGACCTGTCTCTGACTGTGGTCTGGACATCAGGCAGAAATGAGGAGGGAAGGACATTAGAGCAGAGAATAGCAGTGGTGACTACAGTGGGCACGGACACACCAATGTGGCTCCTGCCATCTTAGGGACGAGGCCCTTGAGAAGGCATTATTTAGGGCCAATAAGAGGGAGGGAAGAGAACTGCTCCTGGACTCATATCAGCCTGTGTCTCTTCAAACCCCCAATGAAGACCCCTAAGTTGGGAGGTAGGGCCTCTGTGTCAGAGGGGAAGGCAGGCTAGGGGGTCTCTGGGCTATAAGCAGAGAGCCATGGGGGAGAACCTTGTGAGGACCTGAAGGCTGGAGGGCCATGGACTCACCTCTGTTCAGTAGGCTGGCCTCCTGTGGAGGCCAAGCGTGGTCTCAGTCAAGGGGGCATCAACCCCCAGCCGTGTAGACCCAGCCAGCAATACAAGATCCAGCTGAGACAGTCTCGAAGCTCACCTCCAGCTACAAATCAGGAAACCCAAACAAGGTGGCCTTCACGCAGGCAGTTGGGTTATCTGCACCCAAAATACCTTGACTTAGAAGACAACCCAGTAACCAGAAGCCCCTCAGAACAGCCCCAGGCTACAGGGGTTCAGGGAGTCTAGAAACTACCGAGGAAAAGGGCCCCAAGATCCACTCCGCCTGGAGTTCACTACAGTGATGCCATCCTTTCCCAGTTCCTTTCAAAACAAAAGTGCAACAGGAATGGAGAAATTTGAACACTCAAATTGCCGATATGGCAGACCTGCTTGAAGAAACCACAGACCCCTGCACCTTGGGTTTCAGGCCCCCCAGCCCCGTCCTGGATGGGGTTCTCACTTCCTTCACAGCAGCTTTGACTCCAGCGAGCCCTGCCCGGGAGTCAAGGAGAACCCAGCCAGCCCTGTGATCTGGGGCATTCTGTGGGTGCTGTGAGACCTCCCGGAGGCTGAAGATCCCATCTCCCCATGGTGCCTGCCAGGCACAGCTGCCACCCTCCAGCTAAGGGAGGGCTGGGCCAAGCCCACATCTCAGACGCCAGACAGTGTGTTATCCTTTAATGAAGAGCCGGGTCAGTAGGGCCACCATTCTCCCCAAGGCCCCCCTGCAGCAGACACCCCTCACTCCTGGCTGCCTCCATGGCAGGGCGGCCCTGAAGCAGCCAGCCCTGCTGAGAGGTCAGTTTGCAGCGGCCTAGGAAAGGCATTCATCTCTCGGACCTAGGAACGTGGCAGCAGCAACATGGCCAGAGGCGGCTAAAGAGGTCAGGGATGGTGGTGGAGGAGGGCGGGACAGGAAGTGGGGGCTCTCCTCCTTCCTCTCTGAATCCCCTGGGATAAAGGCCAGTGTTCAGGAGCAGTACAGTCTCCCCAGGGGCTAGAGGCCCTTCCAGCCACCCTCTGGAAGCCCTCAGTCCCCAGTTTCCCTCAGACTAACATCACACAGAAAGTAGCCCGCAGGGTCACTGGCCTCAGGGTCACCACTCCATCAGCCTCAAGGCCCCAGGCCTATGAGATGAGTCCAGCAGGGCCCAGGCCAGAGCCACCAGGAGACTTGGAACCACCTTCCACTAACTCCGCTGGGCAGGCACTACAGGCATCTAAGAAGGTGGTCTCTCCCTCGTGGTTCCGGGGCTGCCCAGGCGGGGCTGAGGCACAGCAGGTCAGGGCTCTCCAAGTCCCTACAGATCTGTGACCTTGTTTTCTACAGCCGCTGCGATCTGCTGGAGCCGATAGCCCAGCTGCATCTTCTGGGCCGTGCCATCTTCCTCCAGGGCAGTGATGATCTGAAACACAGAGACCAACTCAGCAGGGGGAGACCGCCAGCCTGCCGTCTGCCTTTGCCACAGACTTCAGTAGGCCTCCACAGCTACCACAGCAGGTTTGGGTTAGGGACCTGAGGAACCCTGTGAGCCGCCGCACTCACTTCCTCAGGGCCCCCTCAGGGAGGGGATGATGACAGCAGAGTCACTGTGGGGTTTTAAGGATTAGTGAGGTAGGGAATGAAGTACTTTACTCAGTACCTAGCACTCACGGTAATGCATATCACCTCCGCTGTAAAATCATTTTGAGTGCAGGCCAACTTCACCCACCATGATGGTCTTCTCTGCCACAAACCCCCTGGAAGCCCTGCTCCACCCATCCTGGCTCCCCCGCCCACCAGGCAACAAGCAGTTCCTAAATTCCTACATGCCGGGTGCTGGACAAGGAGCAGGGACCCGGCAGTGATGACAGGTACTATCCCTGCCCTCGTGGGGCTCACTGGAGGGGAGACAGGTATTGACCAAACACGGACAACTACATAACCACAAGGGGGGGCTGCCACAGAGGGAAGGGTGGGAACAGGAGGGGCTCGCCGGCCACGCCTCCACAAGGGGACAGCTGTGTCACACGGCCCCACCTCCCCCACACCAGCACCCACACTGCTCGGAGCAAGGCTCCTGGACTTCACGCTTGCGCATCACTCTTGTGTCAAATGCCTGTCCCCACTCCAGGCCTGAGCCACGAGGCAGGGCCCTTATCTCTCAACAGCAACGGCCACATCCCTGGGGCCACGCAAACATCTGGGTAGTCGATTCCAGCAGGCACTCAGTGGGTTGACCGGTGGGCGCTCTGATCCTGAGGCCCAGCCCAGGAATCCCCCCGAAAGCCCCCTTACCGGCTCTGCTGTGCCCTCATCTGCCCCAGACCCTGTGCCCAGACCCTCCTCTCTGGCAGCACATGCAGCCCAGCCAGGCCCACACCCCCCAAGATGGCCTGCACAGCACACTGCCACGTGTGGTCTCAGGTAGGGCTCTGAGCGAGCGGCAAGGTCGGGGCACAGGTGGCCGCTGTGTGTCCCTCCCAGCACATCCTGCACACCATCTCCAGGCCCTTGTAGATCCCCAGCCATCCATCACTACCACCATGCCCAGGAGCCTGGCTGAGGAGCCCGGATGGGGAGGGCGGCAGCAGGTAAGAGCCGGGCCACTACCAGGAAGCACACCTGAAGAACAAACACTTCCCGAGCCCAGGGATCAGCCCCCCTCCGCCACTCTGTGCGTGGGGGAGACCCAAAGGCCCCACACTTGCGTCACAGAGCCAGTCACCCTCTCACATCATCCTGACCATGCCCAGGTTCTGCCCACCTGGTCATAGTATTTGTTGATATACTTGTAGAGTTCATGCAGGGCCACTCGCACCCCCAGGTCTCCGGAGTAGTTCTAGGGAGGAGAGACAAGAGGTTACAAAGATAGGGGGTGCTGCCAGCCACCAGAGGAGGCCCAGGACCCCAGGCAAGGAGAGTGGGGAAGAGGGGGCTGGGAGGTAGAGGAAGGAACAGGGCCCTGCATTGGGAAGCAGAGCCCCTCCACAGACAGGGGGTGCCAGGCTAGACGTGCTAAGCTGGGGACAGGATAGGACCAAAGGGCCTCCTTGGTGGAGAGACCCTGGATCTGTAGTTTCACCGTGGCCTGGGGTCTCCACTGGGGCTCGACCTCTCTCCCCCTCCAGGCTCCAGCTGGGACCCTCCGGCATCCCAGGCGATCACAGAGCCAGGCAGAATAGGTGCTGCTCACAGGCTGTGACCCAGCATAGTTCTGCTCTAACCTCATTCAAGTCTTTCCTGAGGTCACACCCAGGCCCCTCCATGGGGACATCTCTGAACCTCAGCCTCCTCTTCAGGACAATGGAGTTGATATCACTTAACTTGTAGAGCTTTTATGGGAATCAAATGAGAAGTAATCACAGTACCCCACACACGGCAACACCCCAAAACTGTAGCTGCTATTGTTATTGTGGTTGTGGTCATCATCATCATGGTTTCAGATTTACATTGTTTATAAATTCCCTGGACTGGACTGTTTGGAGGCTGTTTTAGGAGTAGGTGGGGGCATGTCTATAGTGCCAAGGAAAGCAGAAGAGTAGGAAGACGTGGACAGGCTGACCCAGGCAGTCCTGGAGCTGAATCCCCGCTACCTCGCTGCCTTGGAACTATGGTCCATAGACCCCAAGGGGCTGCAGACATCTAAACACCTGGCTGAGTCAGGTTAGGTGGCAGCTGCCAGGACAAGGCCCCTGCTGCTCTCTGATGAGACACTGGGAGCCCTGGTCTTTTACAGAGGCAGCGGGAACACTGTGCTGAGGCCCCCAGGGCTTCCCTGCAAAGGAGCAGTGTGAAGGGGGCAGGACCCTTGTGGCAGAAAGCCTGTGCCCAACCCAAGAAGCAGAAGGAGGGCCATACCCGGGACAGCTCGGCCAGGATGGAGTTCATCTCTTGATCACTGGCGGGGATGGTCTGTCTGATGTCTGCGTAGTACCTGCCAGAGATCATGGGTCCGGCAGCCACTGGGGAAACAAACCCCTCCTCACCCCACCAGGCCCACCCCTGGGCTTCAGCTGTAAACACCCACCAATCTGTCCACCCGTTATCCCCCAGATGCAATCCCTTTCCCTCATACCTTTCCACCATCCTTTTGTACCGGGGAATATCCCGAGCATACAGAAGTTTGTTGATGGGAGAGTCCTGGGTGCCAGCAGGTGAACAGTGAAAGGAAAAGAAGGATGAGAGCTCCTGTTAGGGTGACCAGCTGTTCCAATTTTCCCAGCACTGTTTCAGTTTTAAAACTAAGTCCCGAATCGCAGGAAACCTCCTCAGTCCCAGACAACCCGGATGGTTGTTCACCCCACCTTATTCCTTCTGTCACCCCTCCCCCAGTGTCCCATCTCTGCTGTCATCACCTTGAGCTTCCCCCCATCTCACTCCAAGGTCATCTCTCAGCTCCACGTGCCTCCACCCGGACCTGGCAGGGAACTGGCATGCAGGGTGGGGAGGGTGCAGTGCCGTGTGGAGCCCTAATACTGCTTCTCCAAGTGCTGTTCGTTCCCCATGTAATCATTTTAAAAATCAAGAAACCAGGGGCTTCCCTGGTGGCGCAGTGGTTGCGCGTCCGCCTGCCGATGCAGGGGAGCCGGGTTCGCGCCCCGGTCTGGGAGGATCCCACGTGCCGTGGAGCGGCTGGGCCCGTGAGCCATGGCCGCTGAGCCTGCACGTCCGGAGCCTGTGCCCTGCAACGGGGGAGGCCGCAGCAGGGGGAGGCCCGCATACCACAAAAAAAAAAAAAAAAAAAAAAAAAAAAAAATCAAGAAACTAACCCCGAAATTTAATTAAATTGCCCCAGACCACCTCACTCCTGTGTGGCTGAACTGGGATTTGAAGCAGGTCTCTCAGACCAGGGCCCACAATCTAACACAGCCAGACACATCCTCTACCACCGAACTGGGCTCCAATCCCAGCTCTGTCCCAGTGGCTGTGGGCAGCACACTTCCATTCTCTGGACCTGCTGCCTCATCCTACAGCTGCTGGGAGGGTGAGGCAAGACTGCACTGCCCCCTGTGAGCAAGGGCATGAGCACTGGGCCTGAGGCAGGATGCCTCCTTCTCAGCAACTCTCCATGGGTGGCCCTTGGCATCCTGGTTTGCACTGTTCCTGAGCTACCCAGGAGGCATCTGCAGTGCTGCTGGGAAGGGGAAGCAGTGTGAAGATCAGGCAGAAGAACCCAGCTACGATACAGCACACACCCTGGAGGTGACCCCTGGGTCCTGGTGTGGCTCTGTGGTTCTCAGCTCATCGCAGGCACAGTAATGAGAGCAGGCAGAGCAAAAATGGCTTCCAAAAGACAGCACTACAGAGTGGAACTTTCCATCTTGTTTCCCCATGGAGATCTAGAGATAGAGCTCTCAAGAGGTCCCAGGCCCAGGGGTCGAGGCTAAGCAGAGTCCGTTCTCACGCAGAGCCACGACAGCCCTGCCTGCTGGGTGCCTGAGCAGTCATGGTGGTGACCCCGTGTCTGTCACAGGACTCTCTGGGTCCTGACCACTGTGACAACATACCTCCCCATCTCTGTGCCACCAGGCAGCCCTGACCACCTCTCCTCCATGCTTCCCAGCTCCCCTGTCAGCACATCCCTCCTCGCCTGGCCCTCCCCTGGACTCTCCTCCCTGTACTGCACCGGCTGGCAGACACTTCCACTGCCCTTGGGAATCAAATCTCCGAGGCAGCCTGGAGCTGCTCTGCGATTGTAGAATCCATGGGCTCACCTCCTCCAAGTCTCAGCTCACCACCACCAGAGGCCCGGGGCGCATAAGGAACTCCTCCCTCTTCCTCACCCCCATATCCAACCCACAGCTTCTGCCTGCCCTGTACCCTCTAGTCCCAGCTTGAACCTGGCCACTGCTCGTCCCAGGGACAACACAGCTAACTCTCTGGACTCCAGGCTCCAGTCCATCCACTGCACGATTGCCAGGAGGCTCCATCTAACTCTCAGGTCTGACCACCCCCTTCGCCCTCGGGGTGAGCCCTCGCCAAGTGGCCCTGGCCTCCTGCCACACTGCCAGCACTCTTTGCTCCACTTAACCCTGTGAATCAGCACACGTGCCCCCTGACCTTGCTCATCCCTGAAGGCCGAGGCACGGCCACCTTCTAGGGAGCCCAGGGACAAAGCCTGGCCCCGGGCCTGGGGTCAAAGGCCTCCCATATCCTCCTCCTTGACATCCTCAAGAAGGCCTGGAGTCTGTGCACCACAGCACTCTCCATCCCCGGCCACGCAGCCCCACCCACCCAGGCCCTCCCCGCCCACCCCAGCCAGCTCACCCGGCCCAGCTTGTGGTCAGCCAGGGTGCAGGCATCCATGAAGGTCTGTGCAATGACCAGGAACACCGCATCCATGTTGTCAGATGTCTGCACGTCGAACACAAACTGCGGGTTTTTTATGATATTGATCCAGAACCTCAGCGGCAAGCTGTGGGCGGGGCAGGTGTGGCCAGTGAGTGTACTGGGGAGACAGGAGAGAAGACCCCGCACATGCTAGGCCCGCCCGCCCCACCCCCACCTGTTGGTCTTCCATATGTGGACAGTGTCCTGGTCCGAGATGCCATGCTGCTGGGCCTGCTCGTCCAGCAGGTCAAAGAAGTACTTCACAGCGAGCGGCACGGGACGGCTGGTGCTGAGAATCACCTGGAACAGGTCATCCACAAACTTCTGCAGGGTACCCTGCGGAGGAGGGGAAGCACAAGAGATGCAGTCAGCAAGGGGACCTCAGCCCAGCCCAGCCCAGCCTCAGACTCCTCGTGACACCAGGCCTGTGCGAGCCCCACACACCCCCAAATCCCACTACCTGTCTCATCCCTGCCCCCAGCCCCACCTTCATGGACAGCAGGCGGGTCAGGTAGATCTCAGGGATGGCCTTGGCTCGCTCCCGCTCCCCGCCCCGGAGGCTGCCCCTCCGAGGCCTGGGCGGCTCCGGCTCCTCGCTTGGCTTCACCAGGTGCCAGGGTCGGATGCCCCCCTCGTCCACATCCTCCAGCATTGGGGTCCCTGTACCAAGACCTTACAGCTTGTCACCCCTTACCAGGTGCCCCCTGCCCTAGACCCCCGGGGTCCTGCCAAAACCTAGGAGTGGAGGCACCTGGTTAAGGGCTTCTCTGGGTGGAAGGGAAGTAGACACAAGCCCACCCTGAGGTCCAGAGGACCTTCCCCCGTTACTGGAGACTGGGCAAAGCAAGGGTAGAGGACTGCGATGGCAGGGGCGGGGCAGGGGGGGAGGGTAAGTACTCACTCTCTCCAGGGACGTAATCCTGGCTTTCCCGGAGGACGTGCTTGGTGAGGCAGGGGACGAGGGCCACAGTTGCTCCGTCTGGGACCTGTTGACCACAGTTGGTGACCCCTCCACCAGCCCACCCCACCACAGCCCTCCCCCAACTCCCACCCCTCCCACCTTGTAATGCTGCAGGGTGTTCAGGCGCCTCCACAGACCCTGGACCTCAGAAGTCACGTCCTCGTCGGAAAGAATGAGATGCCCGGCCACCCCAGACCGCCATTCTGCAAGGACAAGGTGGGCTTGGTCCAGGGCTTTCAGAATACCCTCCCTGCAGTGGAACCTGTTCCCTCTTCTGCAGGGACACTGGCCCCTCCATCAGGGGCAACCTCACCCAACTTCTCTGAAGTCCAGAAACGGGCCTCTCACCAGGTGACAGGTCGTCCCTGTAGAGGTGTTCCAGAGCCCACCTCCCCTGGGTGATAAGCTGACCCCACAGAGCTGGTCTAGCGCCAGCTTCCCCTCTGCCCTCACCGACGTCCAGGGTGCGGGGGTCAGGCCGCTGGGCAAGAGGCACGCCTTTATAAAGCTGGTCCAACATCTTTTCCTTGGCCTGGGAGATGGTGTCACAGTCCAGAACCTTCACGGGCACGCCCTGGGCTTCTCCCGCTCCAGGCCCCACAGCCAGTAGTGCATTCAAGGTCTATGCACGATACATGGGAGCAGTCAGGGCTCATGCCACATGTGGGATGACCAAGATGCAAGGTCAAGGCCAGGGACAACCCATAAGGAAGCCACTGCCTCTGACCTCCAAGCACCAAATAATCACTCCTTCTTGTCTCTTCACCCGCCTGCCTCCCCAGGGACAGCAGCTCCCTCCACTCTGTGGCCCCAGCACCTGGCACAGTGCACTAGTGTCTGCTGGGTGAATGGCAGAAAAAATGGAAGAGCACAAGTCCCTCTGAACTGTGATCCTCAGGCTCCTGGCGCAGACAGTTAGGCTGAGGCACCTGAGGAAGCCCACATAAGAAGGGTCTCCGCTAGCCAGAGGAGCAGGCCTGGCGGAGGCTGAATGGGATTTTCCCAAAGGAACTCCACGTGGGCCACGAAGGGGAAAGTTTCCCAGAGGGAAACAATGGGCAGGTCTGCCAGGGTGACTCCCAGCTTGGTGGACACAACCATGCCCCTGGCAGGATGCTAAGACCATGATCGGGCAGACACTCAGGCCCTGACACAGCAAGGACCCGGACGGGCCCCGGGCAGGGTTGGCTGCTCCCTAGACTCTGGCTGTGGCCACCCTGACCCCACCCCAAACCTGGGGAACCTCTGAGGTCCTATCTTCAAGGTCTGGCCCTCAAGCCTCTATCCTGCAGCCAGCCGGAGGTTAGGCTGGCTCAAACCAGATGCAGACACCCACACAATCAGACGTGGTCACCCTCCTCACCTTCATGGGAGACTGACTCACCAGCAGGTTCTCTCTCTCTCCCCCTCTCTCCCTCTCTCTCCCCCCCTCACCAGGGGACGGTACTCCACGTCCTCTCGGAGCAGGCGGTTGTCGTTCAGGGTGTATTTGGCTTTGCCAGTCACGCTGTCTACCGGCCCCTTGTCCACTTGATGCTTAATTCCACGGAAAAGCATGTACAGAGGCTCCCCTACCGAGTCCTGGGGGAGTGGCGGGCAGTTAGGACGCCCGGGGCAGGGGACAAGCATGGGACGGAGGTGCTGGGGAAGGGGACAGGATGTAGGCCGCAGAAGGCTTAAGGTAACTGAGGACATGCTGGGCAGGGGTGCCCAAGCTGTGCTGGGGCAAGAAGCTGTGTGGTTCGGAGTCCTGACTCTCCCTAGAGGGGAGCCCCACCCACCTCTGCCTCACTCACCCTCACGAAAGTATAGAGGCAGATGGACATCCAGTTGGTGAGCAGCTTCTCCACCACGGTCTCTGTCCTGGGATGACAGGAAAGAGGGGGCAGAGTCAGCAGGTGGGGACCCAGGGCTTTCTATTCTTCAGACCCCAGGCCCCAGAGGGCCTGACTCAGGTCTTGGCTCCAGCTGTCCACGGCCGCCTGGCCCCCGTGGCGTCTGACGGGCATACAGACCTGCGCAGCATCAGCTTGGGGTTCTTGGCCACGTACTGGGCCACCAGGTCACTGAGCAGGGTGCGCAGGATGTCAGTGAAGTACTCAAGCTTCCCATGCAGTGCCACGGTGAGCAGAGATGCCACGTAGGCGCGGTCCCGAGCTGAGAAGGTGCGCTGGCTCTCCAGGGTGTGGATGAACTGGCGCCAGGGAGAGGGGACAGGTGGGCGGGGAGGGCAGATTCAGAAACGGAGGGACTGAGAAGGGATGGGGCTGGAGGGTAGGGGAGCCCCCTCCCCACCCCTGGAGGGCCCAGATAGGGGGCGGGGCCGGCACCTTGATGAGGAAGAGCTTGCTGTTAAGCAGGTTGGAGAGCTGCCCCAGCCCTTGTTCCACAGTGGGTCGCCTGCTCTCAGGCACGCCCAAGTCCCGGTGCAAGGGCGACTCCTGGTGCCCAGGGAAGAAGACCCTCTCGGCATACACCTCGTAGTCGAGGAAGGGGATGCCGCTGCCCAGAAGGTCACTGGTAAGATCGGTCATCTCGGTCATAAGGTCTGTTGAGCAGAAGAAGCCAGGTTTGGGCGCAGATCCCAAGGTGATGGGAGCAGGCTTGGGCAGAGCCCTGGAGCGTGGGGTCTTCGCAGCCTCACCTGTGAACTCCTTCTTGCAGCGGTCCCGCACGCTGCTCTCCAGATTCTCCAGCTGGATCTGAACCTTCTTATAGTCCCTCAGAGCCTGCTTGCTCTTCCTCCTGCTCAGCACCAAGGTCAGGGCAGGGAAGGCCAGAGGAGGCCTGAGCCCTTGCTGGGTCCCACCGGGCCCAGACCTGCCCAGGCCAGCACAGTCTAACCCCGCCATGCCCAGCCAAGCCAGGGCCTAGTCAGAATAATTCAGTCTGTCCCATCCCAGGCAAGTCACACCCACCCACGACTCATCTAGCCCAGGGATCAGCAAACTATAACACGGCCAAATCTGGCCCCTGGCCTGTTTTTGTAAATAAAGATTTGTTGGAACACAGGCATGCTCATGTGTTTATATGTTGTCCGTGGCTGCCTCTGGGCTATAACAGCAGAGCTGAGTCGCTGCCACCAAGACCGCCTGGCCCACAAAGCCTGAAATAGTTACTCTCCTGCCCTTTATAGGAAGTGTTTGCCTATCCCTGGTCTAGTCTGCCCCTTCCCAATCCAGCCACACCCTGCTACCTGCCCAACCCAGCCACATCTGGCTGCACCCACCTGTACATGAGGACAATGATGATGACACCCAGAGCCAGAAGAGAGGTGCCCACCCCCAAGCCCACCTGGGCTGCCACGGGAAAAGCCACAGGGCTCTCGCCATCGTACTGCACGTGGCCCAGGGAGAAGCGTAGGTTCCCCATCTGCACCTGCACAGGAAGCCACCTGTGAGCAAGAGGTCAGCGCACGCCCGATGGCTGCCCCGGCCAGGGCCTGCCCACTGACCGTGAACTCAGGCAAAGCGTCAGGCACCTCCCGGAGGGCATGGTGCCGGGGTAGGGGCTGCTCCACGGGGGGCTCGCAGTACAGGTGGTGCCGGGTCAGCGTCTTCACCATGCAGGGGCCGTCCCCTATCATGGCCACCACCTCCTCCTTGGACATTGCAAGGTCCAGATTCTCCCCCTGGAACATGGGGTCACTGATCAATCATTCAGAACTCTTCCTTAAGGGGAGGAGCTGATGGTCACCCAGATCCTATCTCCCCAAATGTGGGACAGATGGTCCTGAGACCCGTCCCCAGGCGCAGGGCTGATGGTGCCTCAGCACCTCTTGTCCTGCACATGGGGTGACAGCCCCATGGATGTTTCCCAAGCTGCCCCCTGACCCTTTTCTGCCCCTCCCTATCCTTCTTCCTTGAGTCTTAACTTCTCCAGAGCTAAAAATCTGGAGAATATAAATCTGTCCCCAAATCCTACCCAGTGACCTAACAAAGCAGAGCCCCTTCTACTGCGTGTCAGTACACATGCCAAGTATGTGTCCACATGAGACAGGCTGCCAGATGGGCATCAGCCCAGGCGCCTACTGTGTACCTCACCGCCACTGCACATGCCAAACTATTCACATATTGTTATTCAGACACCTGCCATGGCATGTGTCAGGACCCAGACCACAGGACCTAAGCCCCGGCCAGGTGTGTCGGGCTAGGCACCCCGCCACCAGCCCCCTCAGCACTTGCCATGTCCATCCACTGGCCCTTGCTTTGCTGTCATGCCCCCTCTGCCACACGCAGCAGTACCATCCGGCAAAGTGAAGGGTCTTGGGGCCCTGCCAGATCCCACTAGGAGCAGTACCTCCACAGAGAGCACACTCCCAGGCTTGTGCCGGAATGGTACGGTGGGGTCCTCGGGGTTGAGGGGCTGCAGAGTGGGGTCGGCCTCATAGGAGAAGGGTGTGGGGTTCAGTGTTGCAAAGTCAAAGACCAAGTTGTCAAGGATGAATTCCACACGGACCCAGGGGTCCTCAGGCAGGCCTGGGAGGGCCGGTGTGCAGCACGTGATGAGCTGGGAGGAGTTCACGTGGCAAGGCTCCTCAAACTAGGGCAGAGGAAGGGAGGACAGGGAGGGTCCGCTGAGGGTGCACAAGGGGGGGTCCAGCAAAGATGGGGACATAGCCTCCACTGGTACCCACCACCCACGGCTGTCTAGGGGCGGGGGGGATGAGGGGGCAAGGTGGGCGATGGCTAGCCCAGTGCAGGCAGGGGATACCCATGGGGGTCCTACGTGAAGGCTGCCACAGGAGGCTCCGGGGGAGCACGCCGTCGCTGGGATCATGCGGCGCCTCCACCCAAGCCCCTGGCCTGGTGCTGGTGCTCTCATGGCCACAGTCACTCGGATTCTTGGTGTCTGTACCACGTCCAAATTCTGGCCACGGACCCATATCTCACGTCCTCCACTGAAAACACAGCCCATGAGCCACTTAGGGCTTATGTGAACAAGGCTTTAAAGCACAGCCCAGTCCCTGATGTTAGGTCAGCTCCAACCCAAAGCCCCACGGCCCCTCTCCCCACCAGCAGCATGGGAGTCGAAGCCCCCCACATAGAGCCCTACAAACCCCCATATACTGGAGCTGCAAAGACCTCCCGACCGCATGCCATGCAGCCATGCCCTTGGCCCAGCACCTGAGGAAGCTCTTGGCGGGGCCAGCAGAGGTGACATTGGGGTCTGATGTGTACTCAAACTGGCTGTGATGAAGCCTCCGCTCAGCGGCCCCAAACCACACAGCCACGGGGAGTGTGGCAGGCGTGGCGTGTGGGCTGGTCTCACACCGCAGCTGCTCCGCCTGCTGCTCCAGCAGCCTGAGAAGGGAGGGAGAAGTGGCAGGCGGGCCCCACTGGGCCAGAGGGGCACAGGAAGGGGAAGGGGTGATTCCAGGACACGGGACCCGCTCGGGCCGCAGCTCACTTCCCTTCAGTGCTGATTGCAGTCTCCACAGTGACCCTGGAGGCTGCACTCCCACAAAAGCCCCAGTTTCGAGAGGGGCTGGCCGCTTTCCGACGGAGCAGACTTGGCTCTCTCCCCCTTTCTGCTCTCCCTAGTATCCCACCCCTCCATCTTCTCCCCGGAGCTCAAGGATTTTTGCAGAATGAGGAAGCGGCCCTCACAGGTGACAAGGCTGGTCTCCAACTACCACTCGGATGTCCTCCAGCCGCCCGGTCAGAAGCTTGGAGCCGTGCAGGGTGAGGCTGGTGCCCCCGGCTCTGGGGCCTCGGGCTGGGAAGACGGAATGCACCTTTGGGTCCTGTGGGAAGGGGACAGGGAGGAACAGACAGGCATCAGGCCAGGAACAGGGAGGCAGGGGGAGCAGACTAGGAGGCCCTGGGGTGGGGAGCCCCAGGGAGGCGAACCAATGGGCTGGGAGGAGCCACCTAAGGGGGTTGCCACGGGTAGCTGGTGGGGACTCAACAGTCAGGCACCTGGTAGGCAAAGTCATGCTCTGAGACGCCGCGTCCTCTTCCTGACACCTCCACCGTCACAGCGCCTGCCACCTCCTCCCCGCTGGCCCCAGTGATACACACAAGGCTGTGGGCACAGGGAAAGCTGGGGTGATGGGCCACACTGAGGGCCCCTCAAACTGACCCGGCCGCCCCCTCCCTGCCCCACTACATCAGGTGTTCTCCCTGGCTCCCGAGATTGACAGAGATCCTCTTGCTTTGGAAGGAATTCCTTAACGACTCACCAGGAGGTTTTGCCCTCTGAGAATTAATATCTGTGGTTCAGTCATTCAAGTCCAACCCCAGAGCCCCCTGACAAGGAGAATTTCTTTCTCTGTGGGGCACCAGCCCTGGTAAGGCTGGTGGCATGGGTGGGTTGCTGAGCTAATGAGTGGGCCTAACCGGCCACCATCACCGTGGGCACAGCACCAGTTACAAGGTGGTGGAAACTTGATTTCCTCATGAAAAAATGTTCCCGAAAGCCTCTAGTCAGGTCTGGGGGTGGACGTGAAGGGAAAGTGACCAATCTAAGAAATGCTGGTTCTTAGCCAGGAAACAGAAGCTTGGGGCAAATTAATCTCCAGAATGTGAAGCCTGCAGTGGTTCGACTCTTTGTGACATTGTCACGGTCACTGCAAACACCCCCAGAAAACAGAACAAGTGAAGTGTGAACTACCTGGGAGAGGCTTCAGCTGGAATGTATTTTAATCACTTTATAAATCAGTTCAGAAAGTACTTTAGTCTAATGGTTCTAGAGTCATTAACACTCACATAAAGTACTCAGTCATAATACATTCAGGGGGGAAACAACATGCTCTAAGCAGAGTCTTGTTGAAAATAAGACTGCGGGGTACTTGCCTGGTGGTGCAGTGGTTAAGAATCCGCCTGCCAATGCAGGGGACATGGGTTCAAGCCCTTGTCCGGGAAGATCCCACATTCCGCAGAGCAACTAAGCCTGTGCTGACCCTGCACTCTAGAGCCCGCAAGCCACAACTACTGAGCGCACATGCCACAACTACTGAAGCCCACGCGCCTAGAGCCCGAGCTCCGCAACAAGAGAAGCCACCGCAATGAGAAGCCCACGCACCGCAACAAAGAGTAGCCCCCCGCTCGCCGCAACTAGAGAAAGCCTGCGCGTAGCAACAAAGACCCAATGCGGCCAAAAATAAATAAATAAATACATTTTTTAAAAGAAAGAAAATAAGACTGTGGGACCCCAACACGGGCCTACAGATCCAGACCTCTGCAAGAAGTGGAGGGAGGTGGTCTAAGGATCTGCTCTGGGGGGTTTTGGACCAACTCTCCAGGTAACCCTGACATTCGGCGGGTTGGAGACCTGCTGCTTGTGGATGTCCCCTTCGCTGTGTTCTGTGTGTGCACATTTGGGACTCCGCAACTGCCAGCCTTGTAAGCCACAAGCCCTGGGAAGGTGGGAGGGGTCCCAGGGACTGGACAGAGGGGCCTGACACTCAGCAGGTGTGTCACAAGTCTATCCCCATGAGGAGCCTGCCCAGGGCACTGCTTGGGGAAGAAGGGTCAGCAGGTGGGAAGGTCAGCCGCAGAGCACAGCTGTCTGGGATCCGAGGAGCCTGCTACCGCAACTATGCCCGTGGTCCCTTGGAAAGCCGGGTGAGCACACCTAGGCAGTGCCGGGAAGCAGAGCCGCCTGTCAGCTCTGAGCAGTGACTAGACCCAGGCCAGAAACCTGCAGGTCTGTGCACAAAGCCAAGGCCTTGATAGTAACCCCAGCCCTGAGACACTGTGATCAGAACCAAGAAAAGGGGGAGGGGGAGGGCAGATGAGTAGTGGGTAGATGGCCCTAAGCAGGAAAGCCAGCCGTGAAGCCCGCGGGGCGCCCCCTGCTCCCGTCAGTCCAGCCCACTCACCTGCTGGACACCTTGTACTCCTGAGCGTCCACAGCACAGGGCACTCCAGCCACCCTGACCGTGTCCTGCACGTCCTGCACATGTTGGCCCAGGTTGGAGCCCCTGATGGTAACACGGGTGCCTCCGTCTACAGGCCCAGTCAGTGGCTCCACCTGTTCCAGGACAAGGACGGCTCACCTCCACTCACCTGTTGACCTTTGGCAGCCTGGAGAGACAGCCCCAGCCTCCCACCTTTTGGGCCCCTGAACCCACAGCACCCGAACCCCTTGAAGGGATGCTCCAGCATTTCAACACACCGAGTGGATGAGGGGTGCCGGGCACTGGGTGACCACAGCCTCAGCCTCGCCACAGGCCTCCCGGGCCACGCAGCGTGGATGCTCCCCCTTGCACCACACACAGCCGTACTGGGGCATGGCAGTTTGGCAGCGGCTGCAGTCCTCGTGTCCCACTGAACAGTCATAAAGCACCACTGGGGGTGGAGAGACGAATGTGAGAGGCAGGCCAGGAAGAGCCCTGTTGCCACCAGCCAGCCCCAGCAGCCCCGGGTCACTCACCGTGCAGCCCATCCACACTGTCCACACGCAGACGGCCAGCCCGACGCAGAAACAGCCCCACGCGGAGCTCTGGCTGCAGAGCCTCATAGCTGAGCTGGAGAAATGGGAGTGGGGTCAGAGCCCGGGGTTAGGGGAGGCGTCAGGCCTGGGGAGAGGGTGGTCAGAGAAAGGACCAAAATGACTCATGGGAACACAAAGCCAGAAGCCAGAGCTGGGATACAGGACCCCATGGGGCACAAGGTCAGAGGTCAGAGCCGGGGTACTAGGACTCCCTTGGGGTCACTTAGTCAGAGAATGGGCTGGGATGAGTGCGGTGCAGCCAGCTAAGCTTGGTAGCCAGTCTGTGGCCCGCGCGCCCTTGCCCACCCGAGACTCAGGATCTGTACCTGGTGCTGCTGGCAGGTGACGTGGCACCGGGTATCTGGAGGCAGCTCGCATTCGACCCGGGCCTCAACCACCACCTCGTGGCCCTCCAGCTCCATCACACACTCATGGTCTCCTGGGCTGTCCTGGGGACAGAGGACACAGCTACAGGGGCAGCTTCAGAAGCCAGACCTGGTGAGCCCCACAGGGCCCCAGCACAGTCCTCAGGTTGGGATTGAGACCTGAGGCCGTGCCCTCCCCTGCTCCCCGGGACTCGCGCATAGTTTGCCAACAGCCAAGGAGGCCATGGCAACAGCTGCAAAGAGGACACACTCACCTGGAAGAGGCGCAGGTTCCTGCCCAGCAGTCGCACTTCTCGCTGCACGTGGACCGGCATCAGGCTGGAGCCCTGCACGCTCTCCACACAAGGGCAGGAGCCTGCCCCCAAGGTGGTCTCCTCCTGCAGACACCAAGCACCAGGCAGTCTATGGAGCCCACCTGCCCCCTCATCCCTTTCCCAGGCAGAACCCCGGGGCCAGGCCAGCATGAGGCCACGGACGCCCCCTCCCCTCCATCCTTCCCCTGCAGAATCACAAGGTGGCCAAGAGGCTGCATCTGTCCCGATCCCCTCCCCTGAGGCCTCCTTCCTGGGCCGGGTCTCACCAGCTCCCAGAGCCCAGGGGTGTCGTACTGGTAGTCAAGGCTGGACAGGAGGATGAGGGGGGCGGGAGGGCCCTCGTGCTCAGCAGAGTCTCCATCACCTGAGAGGAGGGTGGAAGTGGAGAAGGCGGGCGTGTCACCCCCCGTCCACTCGTCCGCCTCGGGCAGCTCGCCGCCTTCTCTCATGAGCCAGTCCAGAGCAGGCTTCGTGGAGCCAGCGGCCCCTGGGAAAGTGGTGGCGGGAGCCGTGCCAGGGGGCTGGTCCAGGGGTACCGCAGAGGGGAGAGCCTCGGGGCCAGGCTCTGCAAGCGCGGGGGGCAGTGCTGCTGCATCTGAGGGTGATGGGTGGGAGGCCAAGAGGTCCTCGGCTGTGGCCACGGGTCCGAAGGCCGTGGGGTCAGGGACAGCGGTTCCAGGCCTCTGGCGGGGGCTGGGAGGAGGAGGGGCCTCGTGGAGAGGTGAGCCCGTGGAAGCCGAGGCAGGTGTGGGGCCGGGACCTGCCCACGGCCCCCAGGGGCTGAGCAGTGAAGGCCTGGCCCCGGGGGGGACATCCAAGGCTGTGGCTATGGAAGGAGTGTCCACGGGAAGGGTGTCAGGAGCCGGGGCGACTGTGGCCCTGGGGGCTGTGGGTGGGAAGGAGGTGGGTACGTCTCTTGCAGGAGGGGCTGGGGAGAGGGGCGGGCTCTGAAGGGGGAGGCAGAGAAAGACAGGAAGAGCCACTCAGCAGGCAGGTGCGGGAGCAGGCGGCAGGCAGGCAAAGGGTGTGTTAAGAGGAAAGGAGACCAAGGAAAAGAGAAACAAAAACAGCCCATTAATTCTCCAGAGGGGAAGGGGAGGGCGCGCTCTAGGGGCGTCTATGGCATCTGTGCCAAGGTGGGTCACAAGGCCAGACCTCCCCTCTTCTCAGCTACAAACGTCCTCTCCCGAAACAGGTGGGACGTTGACAGCCGTCCTCCAGTGAGTCCGTCACACACAGCAGCTCAGGTGCTCATGACAGAGCACCCGGGGCAGGCAGACACACAGACCCCGGGCCATGAGAGAAACCCTCACAATGGGGAGCCCGAACCCCCCCTGGGGCCCGGCCCGGAGTTGGGCTCACCTGTCGGCTGACCACCATGGGCCCAGCATCACACGAGGCCTTGTGCGTGCACAGGTGCTGCCAGACGCACCAGTTACACCCCCAGAGGCTTCTCACACAGGCCTGGCACCTGCACAGAGCACAGCCATGGGGTGGGGATCGCCACGGGGCAGCCCAGGGGCTGGGGGTCGGGGTGAGGAACTCACTGTGCAGATGGGCGGAGCAAGGTGACGGCCATGCAGTCATAGAAAGAGAGGGAAGTTTCGGCAATCACGACGGCACCAAACCTGAGCTCCAGCCTCACGGAGATGTGGTCTGCAGAGGGAGGAGCGGGCTGGGCTGAGGAGCAGGAAGGGGCACTCAGACCCCGAGCTGACGTCCGAGACCACACAGGGTGGGTTTAGCACTCCGACCAGGAAGGGGTACCCAGGGTCGGGAACACGGTCCACAGGGTAGAAAACAGGGACTTTAGGGATTGGGGACCAGAAGGGTCCTCAGAGAAAGGCATCGCTTCAGGACCCTTTGCCTGGAGTCACACCTCATCCTGATCACACCCCTTGGAGCAAGATGGGAGGAGAGTGGGGCTCCCAGGCCCCGGGCTGGCTCCTTCTCTCACCCACCGGCTTCTCTCGGCAGCTCTGGAGCCTCACTAGGGTCTGGGGAGGGGCACATCACACCAGAACTGGTCAGCAGGGCAGGACTCTGGTATTCCCCAAAGTGGCAGGAATAAGACTCCCCTGGCCACAGGGGTGGCAGATCAGGTACCGACAAGAGAACCTGCGAAGGGAGGCCAGGACACGCTGTTGGAGCCACTGGGCAACACATCAGGGCTCCGTTTACAGGCTCCCAATGTGGGCAGACACCAGTGGCCACCAGCCCCCAGTGATCACAAATACCCTCCAGCCTGGGTTAGTAACAGATGGAGAAGGCGGAGCCCCAAGAGAAGCGACTTGGGCAAGGCCGTATGGTATTTAAAATCCAAGGTTTCGACCCATCACCAGAGCTCCCCCGGGCCAGGGCTCCGCCTGCTCTGGTCTTCACCTCCCTCCTCTCCTCACGGCTGATGTTAGCAGGACTCAAGGCTGCCACTCGCAGACAGCCCACTTCAGGCTGGAAGCTCCACAGCCACCGCTCTAAGCCCTGGCCCCGAGAGCACTCGGAATGGCGACTGCACCTGGGCAAGAATGACCAGTGTCCACCTGTGACCCTCACGGGGCCACTGGCAGTTCATGGGGCAGGGACACCTACAATCCTAGGGACCTGGGCAGGATCCTCAAGTGGGCCACGACATGCCTGGCAAGTCAGGGTGGAGGATAGGGGTGAGGGTAGGGCGTTGGGGCATCCAGGGGTCAAGGGTTGAGAGTCAAGGGCCAAGGACCAGGAACCCTGGACAGGGCAGGAGAATTGAGGGCATGAGGCTGGGGTTGGGGTGGGCTGGGGAAGGGGCCAGGGTCGGGGGAGCCCTGACCTGCCGAGGAGCACACACCACCCACAGTATGGGTCCCTGTGAGCCAGGCAAGATGCACAGTCCAGGTGCTGAGCACAGGAGGCCACAGGAACCTTGAGAAGCTACAGCAGCAAAGAGGACTTGAGGTCAACAATCCAAGCACCAGTGGCTCCCCACATATGGGCCCCCAGCTCCCCCGAGGCCCCTCCCAGCAGTCATGCCCTCCCTGGCTGGCACATGGCACTCACCGTGCTCTGGGTCATGACATACAGGTGCTCGAAGGCCCCATCAAAGATGAGGTCTCTGCTCACCGTAGACCCCTGCTGGATGATCCGTGTGGAGTACGGGTGGCCATCACTCCCTGGGCCCAAGTAGACCTGAGATCAGAGACCAGAAGGTCTGAGGCCCAAGGCCCTCCCCTCTCGCCCCAATAAAATAATTTACAGGTAGAATTTCCTCCTAGAGAGTACAGGTCACACCACCCTGCCCCAGAAAGAGGAGCACAGGTCATCTCTCCCAGCCAGGGCCAGGGGCACACCACATATCTCACATTGCAGCCCCAGGGGTCTCAGGCGTAGCTCTGCCCAGCCTGGGTCCCCAGCAGCCTGTCGCCTCCAGATCCTGGGGCAGGGCCCAGTACCTCCTGTGGACTCACCTTATGCAGCTGCCCTTGACTGTCACCCAGGAAAGCAATGGTGTGTCCATCTTCCACAGTGATCGCCACGGCTGTTAGCTGAACCCCTGGCCACTCCAGAACTGGCGTGGCTTCCAGGGGGACACGGCTGGCCATGGGGCTGGGCGTGTGGTCTGAGCCACAAGGGTAAGCATCCAGGGTGTCCTGAAGGCAGCAAGAAGCACAACTAAGGCCCTCCCTGGATAACGTCCCCTGGCCCCTCCTCCCTGGACAACCCCACCCCTTCTCCCAGCGTCTCTGCCAGCTCTTGGCTCTCCCACAGCTGCATCCTTAGTCTTGCCTCGGTGGCTTACCTCCACAGTCTGCAGTGGCTCCGTCCCCCTCTTTTGATCCCCAGGTGTCTGGGGCCCCACTTTCTCCCATCCCTGGCCTGGGAGCTGCTTCCTCCAGTTCATGCACTCAGCCTTCTCCTGGACCACTTTTCCAAAGCCTCTCCAGCTTGCATCCTCCTCTCCAGGTCTACTAACCTGGGTCCCCTCCCACCTCTCACTGACTCAGTCCCCCTATATGTAGCTTCTACCCTTTTCATCCATCCTGAGACTAGAGCCAAACAAGTCTCAACCTCACCTGCCTCTCTCGCTCAAGACCCTAAAACAATAGATTCCATCCCCCCTACATTCTGGGTCCCTGCCCCATTCCCTAGAACCTCAAATGCCCTCTCAGTCCGCCTACACAAATGCCATCCCTTCAGCGCCTGGTCCAAACCCACCCCTGCACAGCTGGCTCTCTGTCCCCCTGAATGCCACTCTTACCGTAAGGTACCCCTCCATCGCCCAGACAAAAAGCAATCACTTAACATCCATTTACATCCAGTAAATGCCTGGCCAGTGGCCTCAGAGACAGGGAAGGGCTGGGCGGTGCCAGGACTCACCACGGGCAGCTGAGCACAGTCGGAATTGACATCATACTCAATGTAGGCCACCTCGGCCCCATCCTCAGCGCGGCCCTCCCGAGTGTAGCAGGCATCGCGTGTGCGATTAGCAAGGCGATCCACCTCATCCAGGGGGAAGGCACAGAGGGCAGAGGCTCCAGATGCCCCGGCAGCTGCCAACGGGGGCCGGCCCACAGTGGGGGGAGCGGCAGAGGAGAAGGCTGCAAAGAGCACCTCCCCCCGGGCCACCTCCGCAGACATGGCGACAGCCGCAGCCTGGATCAGCCCGTAGCGGCCCCCCTGACAGGCCAGAGGCAACTCCACGTAGGAGTAGTAGTGCTGGTCCCGGAGGCACACACGGGACACATAGGCACGGAAAGCTCGAGACTGAGCCTGCAGGTCCCGCCGGAGAAACAGGAAGTAGGCACTGGCCCCGCGTGCAAAGGCGCTCACAAAGTGGTGGCTGTACTCGGAGAGGCGGCCCACAGCTAGCTTGGCCGTCTCCTCGTAAGAGAAGGCAGCCTGGGGGTCCAGCGGCCTTAAGGTGCGGGTAGTGATGGGAGGGATGCCACCCCCCACACCCCTGCTGGTGTAGCCCCGCCCCACAAAGAGGAGGGGCTCCCCAGCCAAGCCCTGGGCCACCAGTCCCACCGTGGTGACGGCAGGGTCGTTGGCAGCCACATACTGGGTGTCCCCAGGTCGCTCTGGTCGCAGCAACAGCTGCCCGAGCTGCCCCAGGCGCCGCTGCTCACAGACCCCCTGGTGCACACTGCCACACACCACCAGGGCCCCGGGGCTCACCAGGAGCAGCTGGTTCGGGTTGTTGGTGGGCTGGGCCTGAGGGCACTCATCAGGTGTCACAGGTGGCAGACAGTCCCTGCTGTCTAGCACAGGGCCAGTGGACACAGTGGCCTCCAGCTGCAGTTCAGGGCTCAGCTGGAACAGGAAGTTGGTGGCCCCTAGGTAGAGGGTGCCTGAGGTGGGATCCCGCGCCAGGTGCTGCAGATGCGTACCATTGGGAGTGAAAGCAGTCGGTGGAGGGGGCTGGAGGGTGAGGACCCACCCGGCCCAGAGTGCCTGGAGAAGAGCTGGGCCGAGGGCAGGCATGGTCACCTGGTAGGGAGAGAGGATGAGCGGGGCTCATGTGGCCACCTGAGCACCGTGGGACCACTGGTGAGGAGTAGGACTGTGACACTGCCAAGACACCCCTCCTAACTCAGGGAGGGGGGAGCAGGGAGGACCAGGCTTAGATGGCACTGCAGTTAGGATGACCCCAGGACCACACACTAGCAAGGGGTCAGGAGACATTTTCCTGGAAACTGCAACACTGCCCATTCTCTGTAAGCACTACTCTCTCAGGAGACCTGCACCCCGCACCCCTTACCCTGCCCTGCCCTATGTCATAACAGGGTCCAAGGGTAAGAGGCTAAACGGGCAGAGACATGGGAAACATCCCATTCCCAGGGACTAGGGCCTGGAAGGGGCAGGAGAGCAAGGGATGGGCAGAAGGGACCCAGAACCCCAAAGAGAGAAAGGCACCCTCTGCATGGATGTCAGTTTCCTGGGCAGAAAAAGGGAGGGCAAGGTCTCATGGGCCACCTGCATTTTAGAGTAGGGTAAGAATTGGATGAAGGGCCTTTCAGGCTAGGAATCCAGAAGGGTAATAACCAGAGAACCAAAGGGCCAGAGAGATGAGGGGGGTTAAGGCTGCCAGGGAGGGCTTCCCTGGTGGCTCAGTGGTTAAGAATCCTCCTGCCAATGCAGGGGACGCGGGTTCGAGCCCTGGTCCGGGAAGATCCCACATGCCGCAGAGCAACTAAGCCCGTGCGCCACAACTACTGAGCCGGCGCTCTAGAGCCCGCGAGCCACAACTACTGAGCCCACGTGCCACAACTACTGAAGCCCGCATGCCTAGAGCCCATGCTCCGCAACAAGTGAAGCCACTGCAATGAGAAGCCCGCGCACCGCAACGAAGAGTAGCCCCCGCTCTCCGCAACTAGAGAAAGCCCGCGCACAGCAATGAAGACCAAACACAGCCAAAATAAATAAGTAAAATAAATAAAATTTTTTAAAAAAGGCTGCTAGGGATAGGGCCTAAAAGGCTAGCTAGACCCCACCTTGGAGAGCCCTCAGCAGAGGTGGGAGTCACACTGCTCCCAGACACCTAGGTGTGAGGTCAGGCTCACCTGGCAAGGCCAGCTGGATCAGGAGACAACAGCATGCCCCGTGTGAGAGTCACCTAGCCAGGGAGAAAGCAGAGCATGAAGCTGGGGGCTGGGCTGCAGGCATGTGGGCTCCCCACCATGGAGGCAGCACAAAGGTACCTCTCCCGGCTGCCCAGTCTGCTGGTGGAGCTGGGCCCAGCCTGGCCCTCGGCCACCAAACGCATTCCACAGGGACGCCTCCTCAGAGCCCACAGGGAGGGGGAGGGCAGCAGAACCAAGCACCCTCAGGGCCTGGGAAAGGGCAGCTAGGAAGGAGCTGCACAGCTGGCAGGGCCCAGTCAGGCCCCCACTTTAGTCCTGTGCCCCCTGAAGCCCGTTCTCGGCACTCTCCCATCCTCACCCTCTGCCCAAACTCTGCCCTATCAGGGTACCCTGGTACATACCCTCCACAGAGGCCCAGGGCTAGCCTAGCCCAAAACCACCACCAGCACATAAGCAGACACATGCTCGCACACACCAAGAAGCATACATACCACCCACCCTGCGTGCACACACCCACACACAAACACACGGGCGCGAGCACACACACAGATGCATGCACATACAGCCTGTGCATACCGCACGGAGACACATACCCAGAAACACAGGCAAACGTCCCACACAGACACGCTACCCACCTGCACTTAGACACCTGCACAAAGACACGTCCACAGAGACAAACTCTTTACACAAAGAAACATGCACTCCACACAGGCACATCACATGCACCCATCCACCCAAGACATACACACCACCACCCACCTTCAGACCCCACACACACAGACTCACGCACACTTCCCTGGTTTGAGCCCTAAGTCCTAGAGGGCTGCAGAAGCCAGGCCATCTCTTGCTATCTCCTCTCCTGCAGGTCAGAGCAGAGCAGGGCTGGAGGGTGGGGGGCAGGGGGGGTTGTCCTAAAGGAAGTCACCATACTAGATGTGCCCCACATCCCCAGGACCTTCGCAGACCTTGAGTGCCTGCTCTCCTCATAGACCCCTCCTTGCAGGCTCCACCTGAAGCCAGGTGAGACCAGCCACGTTTCCCAGACCTGGAGAGTCTCCAGCCAGGAGCACCAAGATTGGTAAAGCACAGAGGACAGGCCATGCATCCCAAGCTGAGACACTTCCCCTACTTGCCTGTGCCCAGGCAGCATGGCCCAGCCCCTCCCACAACCCAGCTGCCAGTCTGCCTGTTCACTCTGTTCCCAGAGCTTCCCAGGGTCCATGTTGGCTCCTTTCAACCAAGGCTCCCGGCAGGGTGCTCCTGAGGCTGGCCCAGAGTGAGCAGAGCTGGGCGTGAGGCTTGGAGGAGGGTCCAGCAGCCCGGTGGAAGCAGAGTACTGTGGCCACGGCCCGGCTGGGCAGTGCTCCCAAAATAGCTTGGGGGTTTCCATTTTTAGTGCGCAGAGAACAGGGCAGCTCTATGGGAGCAGGAACAAGGCAGCCTCTGTTTGCCACTGAGGGGGTAGGAGGAGGGGGCCGGCAGGGAGAGTCGTGAACCCGGCGAGAAGCCCAGGACTGTAGCAAGGCCAGGCTTCCCAGGAGCCCCCCACCTTGTTTCCAAGGGATGGGGGGAGAAAGTTTCTTCCTCTGGGAAGACAGGGTCTGCCTGAGGATGGGCAGAGGCCGTCTCCCATGCTCAGCCACTGCTCAGTCCCTCCTACCACCTCCCGCCTAGGGATGCGCCTTGGGCAGAGGGTCTGACCCATCATTCGCTTACAAACATTTGCTCAGCGCCTACTTCAAGCCAAAGTTCTCCAGCCCTCAAGGGGCAGCAACCAGGACAATCCCTAAAAGTAAAATCACAGCTGGGTCGAGTGGCCCACAGGAAGCGGATGGGCAGGATCAGAACAGCTCCTGGCAAGGCCACATAGGATACTGGAGGCCGACTCACGCTGGGAAAAGTGTCAGGCTTCTTCAATCACTGCCACAGGGCCGAGCAACCCTCGCCCTTCCCCACATACCATGGGTAGGAGGAGGACAAAAAGAAGAAGGGCACATATTTCACTTAACCTCTGCCACCGGCCATAGAGCAGCTCCCAGCCCCTCCAGCTTACCCCCTCCCACCTCAGGGGAACTTCAAGCGATGTATCGGAGTACATCCCTCCTTCCAGAGTCTTTGGGGCACCCCAGGGCCTGGAGTATAAAGGTCAAGCCCTCCAGTCCACATGCTCTCCTGTGCGATCCATGCCAGTGCTCCCCCGCACATGCTCTTCGTTCCTGCCAGCCTGAACCGCAGGCTGTTTCACACTCCTCCGTGCCCACTCCCTCTCTATCCCATTAACTCTGGTGCCCAACCATCACCTCCCAGGGAAGCCTTCCCTGTCCCCCCAGGCTCCTGAGAAGCCCACTGCATGTGGCCGGTGGACATCCCCAGCCACCACCCTGGTGTATATTGCAGCTCTGCCTTGGGCTCTCTAAGCTTCAGGTTTCCCATCTGGAGAATGGGAGGCGGGACTGCTCTGACCATTAAACATGATATGGTGTGTGCCTGGCATTAGAGGCACCAACCAAGGCCACTCTTCTCCTTGTTCCACGCTCCCACTCTTGAAGCTCCTTAAAGGCAGGGAATGTGACTTTTGATTCAGAGGCCCCAGTAACCAGGACAGACGTTAGCACAGAGCAGGTGCTCCTTACATGTTGAAAGAACCCTCATTTCACAGCCAAGAAAACCCAGCCAACAGGGGAGATACGGAGCCCACAAGCCTCTCCAAGCCACTTGGCTTCTTGAAGGACGAAACAAGGTCAGCCCCACTTTTATTAATGACCAGGCCAGAGCAGACTGAAAAGGCTGGTTTGGAGCTGGGCCTCAGGTCCCCAACTTACACAGCTAGGATCTCTTGCCCACTCCCCAGATCTCAAACCCCAGCCAGAGTCACAGCCAAAGCCTACTAGCTCTTCTGGGCCCACCTTTCTCTGGACCGCTTCAGCAGGGCCCAAGGCTGCCTAACTTCTGTCTGCAAAGAGCAAGCACCTCTCCCCGCCCTCCTGGGGCTGTCCTCACCAACCAAGAGGGCTTATAAACTCTGCCCTTCAAACTGGGAGAGGGTTCATATCCCAGCCCTCATTTACCGAGTCGCGGGGATTAGTGGGAAACCGGCCTTTCCTTTCTGCCCTCGCTCTGCTCCCAGGGTCCACCCAAGAGAAGTTACTAATTGACAGCGCAGGAGTGCACAGTGCTTACCCTGTTGTTTGTGTTGAGGTGGGGTGAGGGTCCACCATTTACCGGTGAGGACTCAAGGAGTGCTCATCAATCACCCACCGTCCGTATACGGGGGGTGGGGGGGCTGGGGCCTCCCCTCTGGGGGTGCGTGGCAGGGGGATCACAGGCTGCCTTTTGTCAGTCGCGCCGAGCGCAGCCTGGAAGGGCTGTTACTACATAGGGGAAGCCTCGACCTCCCCATCGACTCTTCCACGACCCTCCTCCCTCCTCCCCGACCAGGGCAAGGACCCCACCAGTGGTCCTGGGAGGGCGGGGAAGAGGCCGGCCGGTCCCGGGCTGAGGCGGCGGCGGCGGCGGCGGCGTTGGCGAGGAGGGGGCGCGGAGGAGCAGCTCCACCTCCTCTGTCTCCCAATCGCGTTACAGGCGGAGCCGCCAGAGTTTCCCTTCGCGCGGAGAAGTATGGTCCCAACTCTCAGGACCGAAGCCGACCACCACTCACACGGGCTGCCCGGGCCCGGCGGCATCGAAGCTCCAGGCCCTTCCAACCCGAGGATGCGCCGCCTCGCCCCAGTCCCACCGCCCCGGCCCCGGGCCCCGCACTCACCACCCGGCCGGGCCCCGCAGGACTAGCACGCCGAGGCGGGCGCCGGCCGTTCCGGGCTCGAGATCTGCGCGCGCGGCGTACGGCGGCGGCGGCGGCGGCGACGGCCTCCCCCCTCCCCGACCCCCCCCGGAGGTGGGTCTGGCGGAGCCGCAGCTGTTACCCGGAGACCGAGGGGCGGAAAACTGCGGCCGCTGCCCGCCCCTCCCGCCGCGGCGCTGCCACCGCTGGGAACAAAGGAGACAAAGCCGCGTCGGCCGGGCCCGGCTCCGCTCCTTCCCCCCCTCGCCCGCCGGGCCGCCCTCCCCCCGCCCGCCGCCCAGGCCAGGCCGGAAGCAGCCGGGAGAGCCAGGCGCGCGGCCCCGAGCCGCCCGGGACCCCGCATTCCAGCCTGCCCGGCTCTGCACTTGCCGAGGGCGGGGGACTACACCCCTCCTTCGCGGGGTCGGGGGTGGGGGCGGCGGGGTCGGGCTTCACCACGGCGGTAGCCAGGGCAACGCGGACGGCGGCGGGAGGAGGGTGAGGAGCCGGAGCCCCAAGGACCGGCTGCCCCACCCCGCCCAGTCCCGCCGGGCCTCACCTGCGCGCCGCGCTGGAACCGGAATTGGGAGCCCTCCGGGATGGGAGGTGCCGGACTGGGGGTCGCGCTCTGCGCCCCAGGTGTGGTGATACTGCGCCCCGGCCTCTGCCTGTCTACCTGCCTGCCAGCGCCGGGTGGGACCCACGCCCCTCACCTGCCCCGCCGGTTCGCTAACCACCATCCCCGCTGTGCGGCGCCGCGAGCTCCCTCTTACCTGTCCAATACCTGGCTCCTGTGGTCGTCCTCCTCCAACTTGAGCTCCTAGGCGCCTTGTTTCTCCCCACCGCACCAGGTCCGCCCACCGGCCCTACTCCCAGGACTCCCTAACAGCCGGCCTCTCCTTCCGGCCCCCACCTCTGGCTGTGCGGGAAGAGCGCAGGCTGTGGGGTTGGGCCTGGGCTTGCGCCATCACTAAGCCAAGTAACCTGACCCCTGCCCCCCAAACACACACGCCTATTTGCTGACCGCCAAGTGGAGGTGATACCACACCTAGCCCGGCTGTTAAAGGAGGGCACACCGCTGCAAAAGTGCACAAGCAAGGGCACATTTCCTTCCAGACCTGTACCTGGGCCCGCCCCAAGCTGAGAAGCCTTGGGCAAGTCTGGACTCCCTCACCTGTAAATACTTGGGCCTTCCAAGGGAGGAACACTTGGGTTCTCTCCTGAGGCCCAGGTGTGCCCTCTGCTGGGCCCTTCACACCTTGCCCTGCCCACTGCAAAAACTCAGGAGCCAGGACCTAGCCCATCCTATTAGGACTTCTGGAGAGCTTTGGCTCATGGCCATTGGGACAGCCTCTTGGGAGGCAAAATTTGTCACACAGAGATCACTCTGGAAGCCCCCAGAGCCTCCACAGGCTTGGGGGAGCCTCAATCAGAGGTTCAGGTCATCCACACTGGCTGCTGTCAGAAGAGCTAAATCACAGGCACCCTCTTCCCACCTGCCACCCATCAAGAGTCTGTCCTCATTCTCATATACCCGACTCTGCCTTCCAAATTCTCCCTCCCCAACTCCTCGGCTCGCTCCCTTCCCTCTACCCTCTCTTCCAACACCTGGGTCCAGGACTCAGCACCTTGTCCGCACCAGGATGGCACCCCTCCCCTGGTTCCCTCATCCCTGGCCTCTGGACATCAGAGTGGCTCTCTGGGTCCTCCACTTCATTCTCTAACTTTATGCTCCACAACTCCCCAACACCCATCACCACCTCAGCCAAGCTGGTGTGCCTCAAGGCCCTCACCCACCTTGCGTCTCCTGGCTGTGCAGCTTGTGGGGGGCCCCCTCCATGTGCCTGGAATCCTCCCCTCCCCAGACCCATTCACTCAAGTGCACAGCCTTTAGGACCTACCTCACCCCAGAGGGGGACCTAGGACTTCCAAACCCCACAACACCCCTCACCTATACACAGACAGGTCACCTCCTACCCATCAGGAGGGTGAACATCCCAAGTGCAGAGGTCATTTCATCCCACGCCCTCCTGGGGAATCCGTTAGAAAAAAAATAATGCTGTGGACAGAGTGACCAAATGATTAAGGGACCAGGGGCTCAGAGGTTCACATCACCCATGGGGCCACTTGGGCCATGCCCACTGCCCAGGCCTGAGAGCACAGGCTCCCAAGAGGGAGGGCATCTCATGGAAGCACTTCTGGCTCCACAGGTCTCTGCTGTGAGTCAGCTCTGCCCAGCCCACAGAAGCCCCTATCTGCAGACCCCGCACACAAGCTCAGTGCGCCCTGAAAGGAGGGTGGGTTCTCCAGACCCACAGTACTAGCCGAGTGCCTCCCCACTGCTCCTGTTTAGTCAAGGACACACAAGGCCACCCATGGCCATTTATCCCAGGAGGTCAAAGGCTGCTGTTCTTCACTGAAAAGAAAGAGGTAAAGGGTTCTCAGGGCAGTCTGCCTCCATGCTCGCCCAACTGCACCTCCCACCTCTGGGAGGTCCCTCCCCATCACTGCCTCACCATTCACACTGCTGGTGGGCTGAGCTCTGCCCAAGGCTGTAGAGGTCATCCCTAGGCTGTGTGTGGGACGACACCAGCCCGAGTAGTGCTGCCCAAAGCATTCTCTGCACCAGGGAACCAGACTGGCCACCAATCCCTGTAATTATGTCCCCAGCAATATTTACCAACCATTCCCCCAATCTCTCTTCCCTGCTCTCCTCTGATCATTCCTCCAGTGTTAGAAACAGGAAGTTCTCCCCAACATGGCAGAGAAAGTGATCCAGAAGAGGGTCAGTAACCATGGTCACCAATGGGTGGGAAGCAGGCTAGGTTTTACTCACTGGAAATCATGGGCCACGTGACACAGGAGGGCTGGGCAAGTGGAGGACAGGCCAGGGAATCCAAAATGAAAATCCAGGCCTCAAGTGGTAAGTACATCCAAAATGGTCCTGAACTGGGGGCAAGACCAAGAGATGAGAGAGGAACTAAAAGGGGGCGATTACCCTACTTCCAGGCCCAACCCTCGAGTCCCAAATCTCAATTTTAAATGGACAAAACTCAGTCTAACAAATTACTTTAAATAAGACAAACTTAAAGACATTTTAATTGGACATTAGCACAAATTTTCGATAGTTAATGTAAATGAGTGTTGCCTAAAAAGCAAAGTATGTCTACTGGTGAGCCACACAGACTCAGGCTGAGGTTGAGTGCACCCCTGAAGGCTCACTTCATTGCTTCATTCTCTAACTAAATCCACATCCATACCTCCTCCCTCTGGAGGTGGGTCCAGGAGCTAGCTGGCCCTGAACAGCATATACAGCACAGGCAGGATGGCCACAAATGTCACGCAGGTGACCAGTGTGCCATAGATGGTGTTCCTGTTGACCTGGGCTTCTAGCCTCTGCTCCATGTCCGACAGCCCCAAGATCATGCTCCCCTGTTCCAGCAAGGACCCAGACAGGGCCCCATCTGCCGGCTCCACCAGGCCTGGGTGCGCTGCAGCCTTTGCAAGCTGAAGCACCCCAGCCACTTGGCTCAAAGTCTCTTCCAGGCCATCAAGCTGCTCTCGTAAACCCTCTAGACATGAATGGACCTGCCTGGAATGGCTGAGCTGCTCTCTCAAGGCAGCTGAAAGGACATCTGTGTCTCTGTCTTGGGTGGGGGAAGTACCTGCCTGGGACAAAGAGCTCTGCCCAGGCCCAGCTTGCACCAGGCCCCTCAGGTCCGCCATGATGTCATGGAGGTCCCTCTGCTGGAGGGAGTAGCTGGACGCCTGTTCTCGGATGGCTTCCTGGAGGCTCACAGGCCCCTTCTGAGCCTCAAGAAGCAAGACCTTCAGCTCCTGTAGCCGCACACGGTTCACGTAGGTGGAGCCAGCCACACCAATCAAGGCCCCCAGGACTGACCCAATAAGGGACCAGTTCTTGGTCCTCTCAGCCCGAGTGCGCTCCTTCTCATGACTTTCCCGCACAGCTGCAGAGAAGAGGGAGAACTTCTCTCGCTCGGAGTCTTCGGCACGCAGATAGGTCATACGAAGCCTCTTCTCCTCCTGCAGAAGCAAAGCTGTCATATAGCAGCAACCTGGCCCAGCAGCCGCCAGCAGATGTCCCACTACCATGTCCCTGGGGCTCAGCTTCACGCCTGGCACAGATTACATGTTCCATAAACACGCTGAATGAGTAAAGGTAGCATAAGCCTGGTCAGGAGGGAGGAGCAAAGGAACTGGGGGTGGTTAAGGTGAGTGGCACTATCCTCCCCAAGCAGTCTTGGGTCTGGCCAGACATGCAGTGGTGTCTACAGAATGTGTCTAACAGAAGGGAAGTGTCCGGCGCTCTCTGGGCCAGACCCCTGCATGGTGCTCCCTCCTCAGTAATCTGGGGTCCAGATTATACTGTCCTGGACCACTGATCCCAGTATTCCAGGAGGAAGTGCGTGGAGAAGCTCTGGAAGCCTGGGGCCCAGTCCCTCCACAGGGGCTTCTGGTTTACCTCCTCACCAGGTGTCTGACCCCCTAACTGGTCAGGGCTCCCACCTCGCCCCTCCATGACCTGCCAGGCTAGGATCCCTCTCCAGATGAGGAAGGTGCCTACCTGCAACATCCTGTGCTCCAGAGTAGCCAGTTCCAGGTACTGGTTATCGTCTCTGGAGATGCGGTCCAAGCGGTCCCTCACCTCCTTCAGCTTGGCCTGCTGACCTTCCAAGTCCTCCCGAGCCTCCCGGACAAGCCCTCGAGCCACCATGAACACTTTCTCTGCCTGCAGAGAGAACAACAGAGGCCATTTGCCCCTTCTCTCCATGCCCACACAGCCTCGGCTCCATTCCCAACCAGACTGGGCTGAGAAGAGGTCAGTGGGCTGTCAGTACAAAGGGTGGAAAGAGAGTTCCTCAGACACATAATCCTGGCTCACCCAGTGGTCCTCAAAGTGTAGCCCCGGGCCCTGCCCATCAGAATCACCGGATTTCTCCGTTCAAGTGGAAATAACATGCCCCTGAGAAACCTGAAAATAGCTAAAGATGCAAACAATCTGTGTCCACCAAACCCAGCTGACTCTAGTCTGACAAACCACAGCAAGGCCCTTATGTTCTTAATCGGCTTCACGTGTGTCACCTTAGCTACCCCTCCCAACAACGCCGAACACCATGACAGGCATTGCCCTGGCCTCCATTCAATAGACGGAGAAACCCCGGCTCAGCCAAAGTGATGGCCTCCAAGGGGAGAGACAGCACTGTGCCTCAAAACCTCCGGCTAAACCCCAGATTCTTCCCACCCCACTACACTGGTCTGCGCCTAGGTGGGACTGGGAACAGAGATGGCGGAACGCATTTCCACTGCCACAAAGGACTTGGCAACAAGAGGCAGCTCTTCCCACCTCACAGTCTGATGTTTCCCAGTGCCTCTACTTTCACAAGGGATGCTTTAAGCACACATGGGGCTGTGAGGACACTGTAATGCAGCAACCCTCCAGGTAACTCTCACCACCAACCCCCAAGCAGTCAATGAAGGAAGTGTTTGCTGTCCTCACAGAAAGGATGTTAATGGCCCGGGACTCACTGGTACATAGCATACACAACAACTTGTTTTCACGGGGGAGAGGAGGGCCCTTCACCCCGGTAGTATCAAACCCAGGCTGTCATGTGAGAAACGAGTCAGATCCCTCTCCTAGTGGTATGTGTTCAAGAAAAGGCAAATCTGGACGTGGCCTCCCAGCATCTGTGGCTGGTAATTTACTTGTCAGGAGCCTCCAGGCCACATTGCCCAGGTCAGAGGGCGGGGCCAACCACCCCAGCTCCCCTCCTCACCTCAGTCACGTTTCCCTGGGCCTCTCGAACCTCACTGAGTCCAACAAACTCTTCATATCTGTCCCACCAAGTCTTGGCCATGGAGGACGCTCGCTGCTGAATGCTGTGTCCCAGGGCTCCTCCCAGCGCTGTGAGGCGGTGGTACAGCCTGAGGGCCACCTCCTCAGGTCTTTTCTCTCTGGGCTGGCTGGGGCCTGGGCTGCAGAGAGTCCTGGTCATAAAGAGGTCCCTTCCAAGGAGGCCTCTCCGCACCAGTACGGGAGAAACACCCATGACGTGCCGCATGGCCAACACAGGGCTGCACCCTGTCATCGGGAGATCTGTGGGGGGATGCCAGAGAGGTCAGCTCACAGCCGAGAAAGGCTGGGCTTAAGTCAGATCTCAAATCCTAGGGACAGTTCTGAACTGAACAGTTTCCATTAGAAAGTCCAAACTGCGCACCACTCTGTTGGGCCCAGAGATGGCAGCCACCAGGGTCAGGCCTCACCAGGTGCCCCCGGACACAGTGGAGCACGTCAGGGAAGAGCATAATTAGGAGCTCAGGCCTTCTATCTCTCTCCGTGATGCCACATGAACCAGATCCTCCCATTCCACCCACCTTCCCACAACCCCAGGTCTCTGTTGTGATCTGCATGAGAATCCTGGTGTCCAGTTTTCGGATAATCTCAAAGAAAGTTCTTAAACCTGCGTTGTGTCCATGCTAACAGAGCCCCACAAAGATTCACAAAGACTCCTAGGGAAACTGTGGAACTGACTGAGGGGATATGGGGGAAAGATTTCTATAAATGACTATCAAAACCAGCTTCCCAGACTCCCTGAGGGCTGCCTCAACCCTGGGGAAGCAGTTTCGCTTCTGTTCTGGGACACAGGTCGTTCATGTCCCAAGGCAGAAAACTCTCTCCTCGGCTCTCCTCTGAAAAGACAATTCTGGGGGAAAACAAAGCAAAACAAAACTACCCAGATTTCTTCACAGAGGACAGCTTTTTTAGGTTCACACCAACTTTCCTTCTGTCCTTTAAGCCCAGACATTCCGGTGACCAACTCCCAGTCTCACATTTCTCACTTTCCATAAGCTTTCTTCCTTCTTTCCAAGCTCAAAACTGCCCAACAGGTTAAGTTTCTTTCATCTTTCCCTTTTCAACCTTGCTTTGATGTTGGGCCCCAACAATCCTACTTCTCTGTTACCTGAACTGCACACGGAGTCTCCCATTATCCAGTCGGGCCTTGCCCGAGGCCAGGAGCAGCAGTGAATTCTGAGGGCCCCGAAGAGAGGGCCAGGTGACCCATGCTCCCGGGGCAAACCTGGGCCAGAGCACCCAGGTCTGGCCAAACCACCCCTGCCCCCAAGTACTGAATCTGGCTGTCAGAGTGACACCTGGTAGCCAAAAGACCAGGCCAGAGAGAGAGGTAAGCAAAGGGAGCGGGGAACAGGAAGACAGACTAGAAGAGCTCCAGTTACAAAGAAAGGACCTCCCTGATGTAAGGCGATGAGCATCCCAGCCTGCGCCCCACGGTGCCATGCTTGGAGAAGCTCAGACCCTCTTGAAAACAAAGTTGCTTGGGTACGGGCATGCCTCCTGGCAAAAGCCTGAGCTAAGCGCCACAGAAGGGGCCATCTCTGTGACAGTGGTTCCAGGCTGGTGCTGCACCCAAACCCCTGTGCCCCTTGCCTAAGGCCCAAGGGAGCACACGCCACCCATGGCCCAGCAGTCGGGCCAGCCTCCTAGGCCTCAAGGCCAGTGACCACTGCACACAAGCTGTGGCCTCACAACAATCCTGCAGGTGTACCCCTCATCAAAGCAGAGCACCCACCCTCCTCAGCAACGCTCAGCAGAAAGGTGTCCCCCTTGTCCATGACTACTTCTTCAGCCCTCTTCTCTCTTGATCCCACTCGACCACCAAGGTTGCTCTCCTGAAGCCCTGCAAAACTTCCACCTTGTCAGATCCAGCAGGTGCTACTCAGATTTCTTCTCCAATACCTCTGCAGCTTTCAACACCCTCTCATTTTGAAATCACCACCTGCCTCAGGTTCCTCCGACCTTCTCAGCCTCCTTTCCTGGCTCCTCCTCTATCAGCAGCCCAATCTTGGACCCCAGGAAGGTCACTCATCCCTGGCAGAGAAGACAGCTACAGCCTCCTACGCAGTCATGGCTTCCTCCCCTGCCCCTCACAGCCGTTCTTCACGTGGCAAACGGAGGCTCTGTTACCTCCTAAGTCAGATCACATCCCTCGGTGCAAAACCCCCTGACAGCTCCCGTCACCTGGCATGCACACCAGTCCTGCCGTTGGCCAACAAGCCCCGGTCCTCTCGGCCCTTATCCCCTTCCTTCTCTCCATCCCTGTACGTACTCCACTCCAGCATCCTCACCATGCTAAGCACAATCCTGCCACAGGGTCTGTGCCCTGCCATGTCCTCTGCCTGGACCGCTCTTCCTCCACAAGTCCAGTCACCTCACTCTTACGTCTTTGTTCATATATCACCTCTTGATAAGGCCTTTCCTGACCACTCCCTCCTTGGCCACCTCACCTGCTTTCTTTTTCTCCATCAGACACACATATTGCCTTCTTCATGTATTGCCTCGCCCCTCACTAGAACATAAGCTTGGAGACAGCAGGGACTTGGCTTCATGAGGGGACACACCAATGAATCCCAAGTTGTTCCCCCACTCTAGTCCCTCCTCTCAGCCTCCCACCCCAGCCTGTCTCCTGGCTCCTCCCCACTTAGATGTCTCACAGGCCCATCAACCAGCAAAGGGAAGATGTTCCTGGCACAGAGACAAAGTGGAACAGTGCTTGAAGTTGTCTAAAATCTGAAGGGTGACCTGTGCAGCAGAGAGGAGAGTGGGTGGAGAGGCTGGACAGGTGGACAGAGGCCAAAATGAGCAGGCCCTGGGCCAAGTTCAGGACGCTGCCCCTCCACATCCATTCTCCTACTCCATCCAGATGACTATCTCCTACCAACTTCCCTTTTCTCAAACCTCCATCACCAGTACCTCATCCTCACTTGTATAGCTGATGGTCTGCTTCATTTTTCACCAAGAAAATATTTTAAAATTGGAAGAGAACTTCCATAAACTCCTACCACACCTTCCCACCTGCCAGTGTCTGTCTCATCCCCACCTTCTCTTGTTCCTCAGGATGAATAATTCCTGTTCTAGGAAAGGCCAAGCTGTGCCCCAGGTCCCATATTCTCTCCCCTCCTCAGACACTGGTCCCATATCCTCTCCCCTCCTCAGACACTAATTGATTTGACACTCCCTCCAGCAACTGCCCCACTTCTCTGCTCCTCTTTACTCCTTGACAAGTGCCTGCACTAGCTGTCTCCAGTTCCTCTTCTCTCATTCTCATTCAGCCCCCCTCTGATCTGGACTTCACACCCACCAGGCCACTTGAACTGCTCCTGTCCAGGTCATGTCCACGTGGCTAAACCCAATGATCAGTTCCATCCTCATCTTGCATGCCTTGTCAGCAGCCTGTGCCTCGTGATAGCTCCCTCCTTCTTGAACCACCTTCTCCTCTTGGCTTCCAGTCCCCACTCCCTTCCACAACCTCTCCACACAGTGCCCCAGGGCTCTGTCCTCAGGCTCCTCTCTTATCCAGTCCTGTGGCTTGAAAAATCATCTACAAAAAAGTTCTAAACTTGATTGTAGGGATAGCTGCACAACACTGTAAATATACTAAAACCACTGAATGGTAGACATTAAGTGGATGAATTGTGTGGTATGTAAATCATATCTCAATTAAGCTATTACTAAAAAACAGACAGAATTCTCTGGCAGTCCAGTGGTTAAGACTTGGTGCTTTCACTGCCAGGGCAGGGTTCAATCCCTGGTAAGGGAACTAAGATCCTGCAAGCCATGGGGCCAAAAATAAATAAATAAATAAAAACCAAACAAACTACAATCGGACCTCTCCAGCCCACACCTCTCCTCTGAATTCCAGGCTCATTTATCGAACTGCTCACTCCATGTCTCTGCTTGGAAGGCTGATGGGGATCTTATCTTCCTCTCCCAAACTTGCCTTTCCCACAGCCTTCTCCATCTTGGTTGATGGAAACCAATCAGGCCCAAACTCTCATATCATCCCTGACTCTGCTTTCCCTCCCTCCTCACATACAAACCATTAACAAATGCCACCTCCACCTCTGAAACTAAATCCAGAATCCCTCTTCCTCTTGCCCCTGCCACTGCTATCACCTGGTCCCAACGACAGACATCTTTTGTCTGGATTATCCTAAGAGCCTCTGACAGGTCTCCCTGCTTCTACTCTAGGCCCTACTGTCAATAGAGCAGGCAGTGGTGCTTTCAAAACACGGTCAGACCATTTCTCTCTCTGCTCAAAGCCTGCAACGGTTCCCCATTTCTCTCAAGGTAAAAGCCAAAATCCTTTCCATGACCTACAGGGCGTCCACCTCCTGGCTCTCATTCCTCTCTCCCTCCTGGCTCTCATTCTTCTCTCCTCTCACCAGTCACATGGACCTTTTTCCCCAGGTTTTTTTGAGATAAAATTGACACACAACATTGTAAAAGTTTAAGGTGTACAATGTGATGATCTGACAAATGTATATACTGCTAAATGTTTACCATAACAAGGTTAGCTAACATATCTCTCACTTCATATAATTCCCATATAATTCCCAGCTTCTTTATGTTGCTGGAACATGCTAGGCTATTCCCACCTCAGGGGCTTCACACCACCTGTTCGCTATCTGTACTGCTTGCTCCCTTCTTTTTCAAGTCCTGCTCAAATGTCATAGCTGTCCCCTCCCACCCCAGGACGCCTTAACCACTTTCTCTGCTTTATTTTTTCCCAGGCACATATCACATGACCAGTGGTATGCACTTCACTTATTTACTTATAGTCTCACCCACCAGAACGGCAGCTCTGCCAGGGCACGCGCTGTTTTGTTCACTGCTGCATCCTCGGTGCCTAAAGTACACACATATAGCACACACTCAACAAAAATGTACTGGATGAATTAACAGAATTTGCAAAATATCGCACCCGGGCTATATTATAAAACCCCAACTCTTTCCGGTGGCCTCCAAAGCTCTAGAACCAGGTGGTCTAGCCCCCGCCCATTTCTGCTGCCTCCCTCGCATCTCCCACCAGCCACACTGTAAGGAATGCGCCGAGCTTCAAGGCCTTTGCACAAGCCCTTCCCTCTACTTGCAGTCCTTTCCCCGTGCACGGTCCCAGGCTTAGCGCTTGCGGTTAAAAACCGCTCGCGGCTTCTGGATCCTCCCCGGGCAGGACACCCCACCTCCCCAGTACCTGGTGGGCTTTGCGCCGGAGCCGCAACCCCAAAGGTGCCCCAGTCACTCAGTTGATCTCTGACCCTTTAGTGCCCGCCTCCGGACCACTTCCGGCAGCGGGAGCACAACTTCCGAACCAGGAGCCAATCTGCGGTCCCGCATGGAGGTATAGGCTCAGGGGGTGGGACGGGGAGCTCCGCATCCGGTGGCAGGGTCTGGGGAAGGGGCGGTAGGCGCCATGTCGGGCCGCGAAGGTAAGTGTGCGGGGACGACGGGGTGGGGCGGGGCGGAGAGGGACGGGACCCGGCGGGGACCAGGCTGAGCGTGCTCGTGTCGCACGCAGGTGGCAAGAAGAAGCCCCTGAAGCAGCCCAAGAAGCAAGCCAAGGAGATGGACGAGGTGAGGGCTGGCGCAGAGGCGTGGGCGGGCGCGGAGGGTCTGAGAAATCCGCCGGGAGTGAACCCGCTCTCCCTCTCCGTAGGAAGATAAGGCATTCAAGCAGAAACAGAAGGAGGAGCAAAAGAAACTCGAGGAGCTAAAAGCGAAGGCCGCGGGGAAAGGCCCCCTGGGTAAGTGAGGGCGGGGTAGAGCTCAAGCCGGACAAAGGCCTGAGCATCAGTCTGGATACGGGCCCGAGCATGTCCGTGTCCTGCCTCGTTGGTGAGTTGCGAGGTCTCTGTTGCTGGTGCCCGCTGCAGTGGACGGACCTAGCCAGGCTTGGTTTCGCAGCAGCGGGAGAGGGGGCGGGAGCCAGACCCAGTATGGGCTTCTCTTGCTTAGGGAAGTGGCAGAGATGGAAATACAGAAATTTATATATCTCAGACACAAGTTCGTACCGTTGAGTTTCCAGATATCCTCTACAGTTTCTTGCTCCAAATTCGTATTTCACTGCTTCTTTGTTGCTTGCAACATTTCTTAATTTACTAATCGTATTGTTAAAATTCTAACAAAATACTTTTGCATCCTCTTTTCACTGCTGGATGCGCCTTGTCTAATGGATAAAGTCCAAGCCTGTTGGCATACTATTGTGCTATATGTTTTTTAACTTAATTCTCTATCATTCTGCCTCTTTTTTGCCTTTGTGTAAGAGGAATTGATTACATATCAAAAGATTTTTTTAAACCCATCAGTCATTGTACTTTGTGCTTCTTAAATCCTGTTTACATTCATCAAAATAGGATTATTTTCTCAAGTTATCTATACCCTATTGGATCACTGAGCCACCCTAGGGACAATGAAGGCTGGGATGGTGGGAGTGTCATTCAGGGTTTCCCAAGACCTCTATTCTAGTGGGTTTGAGTCATTTTTGTGTACCCACACAGCGCTGAGATTCTAGATCTTGAGATTCCTTTTTGGAATTATGTGAGGTATCTTGCACCTTTCCTTAATCTGTGATTATGTTTGGGGAGAAGGCCAACCCTTAGTGAAATCCTGTACTACTTTTTTCTTATTGAGCATCATCTACTTTTTTTTGAAGGTTTATTTTGTCACAGCCCTTGAGGACTTTCATTTCTATATTAGGCATACTTAATTCTATAATTGTTAAATTCCCTACCGTGTGCCAAATACAGTCATTTGTAAATTGGGTAAAATAAAGGTAGTGAGTAAATCCCCAGGATCATAATATAGAAGAAGGTGATGTGGTGTGACATGACACTTAAGAGTATGGACTTGGAAGTCAGGCTACCCAGCTTGGAATCCTGGCTTTGTCTCATACCAGTTTATAACTTTGAACAACACCTAACGCTGAGACTTTGTTATCTGTAAAATGGGTTGATATGGGATGAGGATTAAGTGAGCCAGTCTGAAATACACAACACACTTGAGATCCAGACCAGTGCACAGCCGCTAGTCGTGCCCTGCCTTATTCTCATTCTACTTTTGCCCAGAATAGATAATACTGGGGAAGCCCTCTGCATGCTTGTGTCCAAAAAAATGCCCAGTACAAAGAGCTGGGCCTTATTAGGATCCTTATCAGGCCCCTGGTGCTTCAACCATAGAACTGTCTTTTTCCTTGGATGAGACTTTTTTTGTTTTCCTTTTGCAGCCACAGGTGGAATTAAGAAATCTGGCAAAAAGTAAGCTGTTCCTTGTGCCTGAGGCAATGATGATCTTTAGTTCCATTCCTGTTTAAACATCTGGATTAAACATTTGGATTCCATGCCATAACATCTGTTGCCACCTATAGCTAGAATGAAGTGTTGTCTTGGAACCTATTGTACATTTAAATAAACTTTTGTAAAAAAAAAAAAAAAAAAAAATCATACAGTGGCTCATCTTGTCTTTAGTTCTTCTCAGCCATTTCTACCTTAGCTGTGAGATCTGCATAAACCCAGCCCAGAATCCTGCCAAAGTGTGTTCTTAAGTCCTTGTTCTGTCCTGAATTCTGTACCACCTGGAATTAAACCAACTCATTTGAAATAGCTGTTGTTTTCTGTGTGGTTGTATACCCAACAATATATTACATGAGATTAGTGGAAGAATTTGTACTTTGGGAAGAAAATCTTTCTGTTATGACATCCACGTTACTATTTGTTTTAATGGGGTTGTTCATCTGTTCATGTAAGGAGTCTTGCCTGTGCGAGCCGGGCATGCACCAGTGAACAATTCCTCTCGCCAAGGAACTTCTCTGTTGTTGCAGGGGAGCAGGACAAATACATATGATACGTGTTATGAAGGGAAAAAAGACTGGAGAAAGGAGAGATTCCTAAAAGTCTGTAAGAACTAAGCTTACTCTGAAGCCCCCAGGTCTGCATTTCCACTAGGGCTTCAGAAAGGTCCTTGCTAGGTTCCCATCTCTTATACTCTACATTCAACCCATCAGCAAAATTAAATCTGAACCCTTCACATTTACTCTTATACCACCGGACCTTCATTCTGACCCTAAAATCCCTCACCTAAATTATTGTAGTCACATCCAAATTTGTCTTCCTGCCCCTACTCTTGCTTCCGTACAGTCTAATCCTTATTCAGGACCCACAGTGATCTCCAGACCATAAAGTTACATTTTGTCTCTCCCTGGCTGAGAATTCTTCAGTGGCTTCTTAGTGCAAAAAAAACACAAGTCCCTACAATGACCAGTGAGGCACTAAGGGATCTGGATGCCACTCCCTACCCTCAGGTATCCAGCATTCATCCTCCTGATCAATCAGTGAGCCACAGTGGCCTACATTCCAGTCAAGCTCCTGCCTCACTGTTATCACCAACTGGAAACTCCCTTCTTTTAGAGTACTGAAATGTCACAGTAGTGAGCTCTTTCCTGACTGTAGTGGCAGTCCCAGTGTCTCTTAACCCTCTTTCCTTTTTCTCTCCTGACATTTGTTGATTATCTACCACTTTTGACTCCAGGAACATTTGTTGATTACCACTTTTGACTCCAGGAAGAGTAAATTCCTGGAGGTCAGAGACCATAATGTGTGCTAAATGCATATGTATTGAAACAATTTAGAGGCACAAGTCTAGATTTCTTGTCTAGGCCCTTGATACAACTATGGGAATAATGCTAATAACACTTAGCTTTCTCTGAGAATGTGTTTTCAAAAAGGGCTCTAGAACTAGTCTGAGATTTTGCTGAGTCAAAACTGGAAAAGGTTTTGATAGATTGAAGCCTGTATTATCATTCTAATGTACTTGATTTTAGTAGAAAAAGAAAAACGGCCCACTTTGCTTCTCTCCCGGAAAGTTGCACAGCCAGCAGCATCTTCTTTGGACTTCAGGGATTCCCTGTTGGACCTTGCCAGCTCGCACCCATCCCTGTGCTACTGAGAATAACCCTTCAGAGAGCCAGTGCCAGCACACCACCCCTGAGATTAAGCTACTCTTTTATTTGGTGGAACCTAATCAGCATTAACAAATGGAAGTATAATCCTGTCTCTTTACGGGACCAAAGTCTTGGAGCAATTAAGACAAGCATTCAACATTTGGGCAGCTGTCTGAGGGAACCTACCAATTACCTCAAAAAACTAAAGCCAGGGGCTAACCTGGTGGCGCCGTGGTTGAGAGTCCGCCTGCCGATGCAGGGGACGCGGGTTCGTGCCCCGGTCCGGGAAGATCCCACATGCCGCGGAGCATCTGGGCCCGTGAGCCATGGCCGCTGAGCCTGCGCGTCCAGAGCCTGTGCTCCGCAACGGGAGAGGCCACAACAGTGAGAGACCCGCGTACCGCAAAAAAAACAAAAAATCAAAAAAAAACTAAAGCCAGGTATTCAAGACCCTCTAGGCCCTGACAATCATCTATCTCCCTTTCATTTACTGCCTTCACATTCATAGGACACTCACAGGCCAAGTCTGGCACTGAGCATTCAAGGATGAAAAGTCTTGCCCCAGTTACTCTCCAACGCCCTGTTCCTGCTAACTGTCCTGCACATGACTGCTGCCCGGTAAAATCCTGTCAGCCACTCAAGTCCAGCTTGAATCCTTGCTCCTCTCTAAAGCCTTACCTTCTCTCTCTGCCATCGATAATTCCTACCTGGCACTGTGTGGCGTCCATTTCAGTGTTGTGTTCTTGTCTGAGTAGTCTTGGTGCCATCCTCCTTGGTAACTCTTTTTTTTAAATTATTTATTTATTTTTGGTTGCATTGGGTCTGTTGCTGCGCGCGGGCTTTCTCTAGTTGCGGCAAGCGGGGGCTACTCTTCGTTGCGGTGCGCAGACTTCTCATTGCGGTGGCTTCTCTTGTTGTGGAGCACAGGCTCTAGGTGCATGAGCTTCAGTAGTTGTGGCATGCGGGCTCAGGAGTTGTGGCTTGTGGGCTCTATAGAGGGCAGGCTGGGCTCTGTAGAGCGCAGGCTCGGTAGTTGCGGCACACGGGCTTAGCTGCTCTGCGGCATGTGGGATTTTCCCGGACCAGGGCTCGAACCCGTGTCCCCTGCATTGGCAGGCGGGTTCTTAACCACTATGCCACCAGGGAAGCCCTCCTTGGTAACTCTTGATAACTTCCACTCAACCTGTAGGACAGCCCAAGTGCTACTTCCAGGGGGCCTTCCTTAACTTCCTGAGTTTCATTCATTTCTAACCTATGACCGTCGCTTAGGACAAAAACACTCAAGAGCTCTCAGAGGAATGAATGAATATTAACAGCCTGAGCAGTTAGTCCCCACCCCATCCAACACAGGCACACCATTCTCAGGATCACCCCTTCTCAGACCTTTCTTTCTCCAGACCTACCTCAAAGGTACACATTCAAAACATTTACTGTTCTCAAAGATGTGTGCTCACAACAGCTCTATTCATAACTCCTCGCCCAGTCCCACTCTCCCAGACTCCTCCCCAAGAGAGCCTTGGGGTATATGAGAAGTGGGTCTGGCTGGAGAACAGCGAGCTCACAAAGACCAAACCCCTGAATGCTCCCTGACTCGATTCACATGTGCACGTGTGAAAATCAGGAAATCAGGACGAACTCCTCCAAGCCCAGCTGTGTACCCTAAGTGATGCCAGAGAGCGGGCGCAGAGCCACCTGCGCGGTGGGGCTGGTGAGTTAGCCCAAGTAACTCGGTTCTCTCCTCTTAGACCACCCGCCTACTGGGGTCCCAGCCGTCGATACGAAAGCGCCAGGCGGGGGTGCTGCCTAGAAGGGCTGGGAGCGACAGAGCTCGGGAAGCACCCAGTTGAGCACCGCGGCGCGGTCTGATTACGTCATTCCTCCGCGCCCACCAACTGGCAGGTGATTGGCCTGTTGGCTCGGGGGCGTGGCCCCAGCGGCTGAGGCGAGCGGAGGCGCGCGAGCGGTTGGTCCAGCCCTCCGGCCTCGAGGTTACAGGCCGGACTCGGTGCCTTCGGATAACCGGCTGGCGGCAGGCATGGCTGGAATCCCCGCGCTAGGCAGCAGGAGGCGGAGCCGGCCCCCGGCACCCAGTCCTGGCCCGCCGCCCAGCACCCAGCACCCTCCGAGCAAGCGGGCCCGGGGCTTCCTTGCGGCCGCCCCACCAGACCCAGAAGACCCATTCGGCGCGCACGGGGATTTCACCGCCGACGACCTGGAGGAGCTCGACACCCTTGCGTCACAGGCCCTGAGCCAGTGCCCGAACGCGGCTCCGGACGTGTGCAGTGAGTGCGCCTTTTCCCCGAGGGTGGTGCAGACCTCGCTAGACCCACTAGATGTGTGTGGCTTAAGAACCCCACGACCGCTGTTCCGGTGTCTTGCACTCACACTGCCACTTCACCTTTTAAAAATATAGGAACAGTTTGATTTAAGCAGCGGCGTGTCCCAGAAGGTCCTTTGATTTGGGGGAGAGATGTATCAGGAGTGTCAAACAGCCGATTTGGAATACCGAAAGCTAGGTTAACATTTTACTTTAGTTTCTATACTTTGGACCACTAAGGTTCTTAATTCTTAGCAGAGATCCTTGCAACACACTACCACCACCATCAGAATCATCACTACCTACACATGGGGACCCCTCCTTATGACAGGTTTGGGAAGCTTTAGATCTAATGAAGACCACCTTTTCCACTTGGGCCGCATGAGCATAAGAGGGGCCTGGCAGAGGCAAGAGATAAAAGAGACTCATTCTTTTATACAACCAATAAATCGTACTAGGTGCCCAAACTTTAGGAGCTGCAGACACTTAGCAATAAACAAAAGACAAAAGCCCCCTCCGTCATGGAGCTTACACTCATTCTAGTGAAGTCTTGTGGGGCTCCCAGGAAGAGAAATCTCTGCTTGGATGTCTTACATGCATCTTATATTCCACACAATCATTTCCTGGAAACCCAGCCATCCACTAGCATCTCCAGCATGGTGCCTGGCAAAGCATTCAGAAAACACTCAGAACATTTGATGACCAAATGTTCTGCATGGCAATGACTAGCACCACACTCCATCATGTAGCACAAGGCAGGCAGCAGCTCCCTTTCCTTGACCATACATCTGATTCCTTTCCAAATCCTGTAACTTAACCTTCTTCATCCATCTCTGGACTCCATCCTCTCTGCATCATCTCTGCCATCCCTGATCTGTATTACCATCACCCCTCCCCGGACAATAGTCTGCTAAATTGTTCCCACATTTCCAGTTATGACTCAAGTCAGACTTTACACCACAGCCAGAGTGATCTTTTCAAAACTAGAATCTCTGTGTCACACACAGATACATGTGAACATCCCTACTGAAAGCCTTTAATGACTTCACACTACTTCTAGTATAAAGATCAAAATCCTTAACATGGCCAGCAAGGCCCAGCATGGCCTGTCCCTTTCCCTCTCCTTCTGTGGGTTCTAGCCACACTAACCTTCCTTCATTCCTTGAATTCTCCCTGCTTCCTTACAATACAGAAACTGCACATTGCTGTTTCTTACACACTGAGCGTTCTTTCCATCCATTCCTCATCGCCACTCATCTGGTTAGTTTCTGCTGTTCTTCAGCTCTCCATTCCATCATCACTTACCTGGGGAAGGCTTCTGTTCATCCCGTTGGATCAAATCCCCTATTATAGGCTTTCCTATATTTGCTCTTCTCTGCAGCTCTTATAACGTTGAAATTTTACATTTATTCTCATGTTTTTGAGTGCCATGTAAGCTCCATGAGTGTAAGGACTGTATCCATTTTGCTCACCATTGTACCTTTCTTTAGAGGCTAAAGCCTGGCATGGGCTCAGTAAATATCGTTGAATAGTAGATCACGGAGTTCTGACCAGTGAGATTCCTACAGCACCTTTCAGCCTTTAGATGAGACTCTTAAAACTGGGTGCAGAATGGGGAGAGGGTGGCAGGTTCTGTTATTTCCTGAGGATTGATTCATGTTCTTATGTTGGAAAATACCTATAGTGCTTACTAGATCTTTCTCTAATTTGCTTTCAAAAGTGATTGCTTTCAGCATTGTCTGGCTAAAGTGGGAAAATGTTGGGTCCTAAAAAGTATACGGGAACTGTTTTTTACAGATGTTCATAAGGTCCCCAGATTAGATGGGATGTCAAAAAATCCTGCAAGGAAAAACAGAGAAAGTGTTCCAGTTAAAGATAATTTTGAATTAGAGTTACTTCAGGCACAGTACAAAGAGCTTAAAGAAAAGGTAAGTGATTTAACTTGTGGCTTTTGTAGTTAATTCATTCACTTATGCATGTGTTATAAAGCATTATACAATAAAATATATAAAAGTTTTAAAACAAGAGTCCAGATTCATCCCCATGAATTGGGGGAAAGAAAGCCATAAAATTTTGGTTGAAACTAAATCCCAAGATTCCTAACAACCAAACACTGTAAACCATATACAAAAGGAGATACAAACTTTCTGTTATAGCACTGAGATAAATTTATAGCCTATGTCGTATATAAGAAACATCATATTGGTTGCTATTTTCATTAGCAGTTTTGCAAAAAAGCAAACATTCTTCATATGACTATCTATAGGTCCCTAGAAAAAACAAGAACATAATGTAGAATTTTAGTTCTGTGAAGTGTGTGACCCAGATTGTTTAATACCTCTTAGAGCCTATAGAATCTGCATGCAGAAGTGACAAGTGTGTCCTTAAGCTATCTTGCTGAATATCCACTGTCCCAGGAATGGGCCTAGCAGATCATGGTGATGTCTGGTTGGTACAGATATATTTTGAGCATTCATTGGTCTGTTGGACATGTTTTAAATGTGTTTCTTCATCTCCCCAGCTACATGTTGAAACAAGTACATATATAATTTTCCCCTACAAACTTTTCACAACATCAATTTGGGATTTACAGATGAAGGCAATGGAAGAAGAAGTGCTCATTAAAAATGGAGAAATTAAAATTTTACGGGACTCACTGCATCAGACAGAATCCATTCTAGAGGAACAGAGAAGATCCCATTTCCTTCTTGAGCAAGAGAAAACTCAAGCACTCAGTGACAAAGAAAAAGAATTCTCCAAAAAGGTGACCCAGAGCATTTGTTTTGCTTGTATGGACATCAGCTTTGCCTGCTCAATGAGTTCCTTTAGAAGCAATGACTAAAGTTGCTTATAGATCTTCCAGGAAGATTTCAACAGTTGTTTGTCTTAAATACTTTCGCTACCAACTAATTGCATGTACTTTTCTCCAGGCTCTGAGGTTTGGAAAAGGACTTAGATGAAACTCTGCTTTGTTGTGGTAGTCTAAGTTACTAGCTCACACTTTGCAGAAACAGCTAAAATTAGTGGGGTTTTGTGTTTTTTGGGTTTGTTTTTTTTTTTTTTCCTTTGGCAGATCAGAAACTCAGTTGACCTAGCTTAGGCCAAAAGAAAATGTATTGGCTTCCATAACTAGGTCTGGGAAAACAGGTGTGCTGGGGCCTCAAAAGACTCAAGATTTGCCATGACTCATCTTTATTCTCTGTACTATTGATAGGCTCCATCCTTATGGTAGAGGATGTGTTCTCCAGGGGCTCCTGGGCTCATATTTCATAGCTCCAGAGCAGACTGAAGACTTAGGGTTCCTTATATCCAAGTTTTAAAATTCTGGGGAAGGCTCTAATTGGTCTAACCTGAGTCAGGTGCCTGCCTCTGAACTAGTCACTGTAACCAAAGAGATAATAGCTCCCATTCAAATCACATATTCAAAGGTAGGAAAATGATATTTCTTAAGGGAGGGAGATACTGTTCTGGGGAGAAAAACAGTGGGTGTCCAGTATATACCCCTTTCCTTCACTTCCCAAGGCTTCAAACTCAAGGACATGGGCCTTATTCTGCCATTACTTCATTCAGCAAACTTGGCAGTCTTTAAAGAAGCACTGACCTGTGCCCAAGACTAACAGCAGTAGTTGCCTTTCCATATACCTGATGAAGAGCAAGGGGTTTGCAATCAGACAAACCAGAGTTTGAATCTAGGCTTTATCACATTCAAGCAGTGACCTCAGGGTGATGACTTATGCTCTATGACTCATTTCCCTTATCTGTTCCAGAAAATAACCAGAAAGGCTGTCGTGAGACTTAAATGGTCCTGCCCTTGTGTCTGGTGCTGTGCCTGGGGAATGGTAGCAGTTACCACTGGCCAGAACAGCAGGTCTTCCCACACTGTACAAGGTTTTGGTAAAACTCTTCTAAATACTAAGCCCAGACCTTCAGGAAGACTTGGATTGTGCACCACTATATTCACTAAAAGATCTACATGTTACCGTGAGAAATGGTACCCTGTCAAGCTCTGTGCTGGGCATTTTACATTCACCATTCTTACTTAATCCCCCCAACCAGGAAGACAGGTATTTTATGTTACAGATAAGCTGGAGTTCAGAGAGGCTGAGTAAATGGTGTTTGAACCCTCACAAACTACCCAGCTATAGTTCAGGTCAAAATATCTTTCTAGAATACCATGTCATCTTTCAGGAAGAAGGTTAAAGCTTGATATTTTAGGACATTTATGTCACAGCAGACTTTTATACTACCTCTCATTGCTTGTTTTTCCTTTACTATCTTGAGATTTTGAAGCCCAGAGCTGTTTCTGTATATGTGATGAGGCCTCTATACGTATGCTTCTTTTGCCTTCCAGCTCCAGTCATTGCAGTCTGAACTCCAGTTTAAAGATGCAGAGATGAATGAATTAAGGACAAAGCTTCAAAGCAGTGAACGAGCTAATAAACTAGCTGCTCCCTCCATTTCCCATGTCAGGTAATGATGGTGCTAGAGGGAGAATACAGTTTTGTTTGTTTTTGTTTTTTTTTTGTTTTGTTTTGTTTTTTGTTTTTTTTGTGTGGTATGCGGGCCTCCCTCTGTTGTGGCCTCTCCCGTTGTGGAGCACAGGCTCAGCGGCCATGGCTCACGGGCCCAGCCGCTCCGCGGCATGTGGGATCTT
>NW_021145674.1:12308-13605 GCF_002837175.3 Physeter macrocephalus | reverse complement strand
CAGCGGCCGTGGCTCACGGGCCCAGCCGCTCCGCGGCATGTGGGATCTTCCCAGACCGGGGCGCGAACCCGGTTCCCCTGCATCGGCAGGCGGACGCGCAACCACTGCGCCACCAGGGAAGCCCCGAGAATACAGTTTTATATCATTTAGTAAAAAGTCTGAATAACAATGTCAGGCTAGTCCTGAACAAAGGTCGTTTAGACTCTGCCACTGGGGCATAGATGCTCTTTCCTGAAGGCTTCAAAGATGGTTTGGATGAGACTAGAATGGTTTGGGGCATCATAGCATAAAGGCCCCACACTCTAGAAGTGCTTCCTCCCTGTAGACTTTATAAACACAACACAACTCCTCGGGATGAAAAGAGGCTGGAAAGATGCTCTCCAAACTTTTGGAGTGGACCAGTCTTCATTTTTATGTAATTTGTTTCAAATAAATGATTTTGCCCCAACTGTATTTCAGTCCCAACTTCTTGGAATATTTTTTCTCATTTGCTGTCCAGCAGTCCCCACCTTTGCTGCAGATGTGATCAGCTTGTTAACGGTCCTTCCTGTCCCCTGCCTGCCAGAGAAGTCTGGCACACTGTCAGGATCAGCCTTGAAATTTGAACAGTGTGGGTCAGGTCGTCTTTTTCTGGTATTCAACATTCTGCTGCCTTTGCTTATAATGGGCAGGGTGTGAAACTGAACTCTTCTTGCCTTGCGTAGCCCAGGTAAGACACGAGAGCAGAGGGAGTCCATCCTCACCTCTTCACACTAACAGGAGGGCCTCAGCATTGTCTGATCCAATCAGAGGGTTAAGACTGCTTCTCTAACATAAAGACCCTGGCACCAAGGCACTGGCTCAGTTTCCAAGTTGCAAGACACAATACACCTTTTTCTAGACCCTCTTTCTCCTGAAAATCTTTTCATTCAGTCCCTGAATATTATAAAAGAGGTTGTTCCAAACTAGTGGTTACCAGGGTGGGAGAGGAAGTGGGAAAAAGGCAATATAGAGGGATAGGGGAGTAAGAGGTATAAGCTATTAAGTATAAAATAAACTACAAGGATATATTGTACAACAAAGGTAATATAGCGAATATTTTATAATAACTATAAATGGAGTATAACCTTTAAAAATTATGAATCACTATAGCATATGCTTATAACTTATATAACATTGTATAGCAACTATATTTCAATTTTTAAAAAAGAGGTTGCAGGGCTTCCCTGGTGGCGCAGTGGTTGAGAATCCGCCTGCCGATGCAGGGGACGCGGGTTCGTGCCCTGGTCTGGGAAGATCCCACATGCCGCGGAGAGGC
>NW_021145674.1:0-12134 GCF_002837175.3 Physeter macrocephalus | reverse complement strand
AAAAAAAAAAAAAAAAAAAAAAAAAAAAAAAAAAAGAGGTTGCAAACTGAAAAGATGTTTTGGTGGAATTGGAAATAGTAATGGAGTTATGGGCAATACTTTTGGGTGATTGGAAGAAGGTGGAAGCAAATGAAAGATTTTTTTTTCAACAGTTTGAATCAAAATGCCTTGAATTTTGCATTGCTGTCCTGACAAAGAATAACAAACGTGTAATGGATAAAACTTTTGGTCAAATCACCTAGACAGGAAAAGCTTAAAGTTTGTTAGAAGTTTTATAACCAGGTATTTTACATGGTGTTAGCAGAATCATTACTTTGCTTTCATAGTTAACTTTTTCCAGTCCTAGGAAAAGCCCTTCTGTGGTTATAAAGCCAGAAGCATGTTCTCCACAACTTGGAAAACCATCTTTCCCTACAAAGGAGTCTTTTAGTGCTAACATGTCCCTTCCCCACCCCAGCCAGACCGATCCAGGATATAAGTTCCTGATGGGCAAAGAGGGTAAGTTAGTCTATCCATCATCTATTGCTCTATATCAGACTACTCAGACTTGAGCCTTGAAACATTTGAGTATTTATTTTCTCCTCATTTCTGTGGGTCAGCAGTTCTGACAGCACAGTGGGTATGGTTTGTCTCTGCGGGCACTGAAGGCTTGTCGGGGGCTGGAGGATCTATTTCGAGGTGGCTCACTCACATGTCTGGCAGTGGAATTCCTTTCCATATGTGGGCCTTTGCACAGGGCTACTTGGCTGATCTCATAACCTGGTAGATGGCTTCCTCTAGAGCTAGCAAACCCAGAGAGATAGGTGGAAGCTATCCTTTTTATGGCCTAGCCTCAAAAGTCACATAGCATCACTTCTGCCACATTCTGTTCGTTAGAAGTGAGTCATTGAGTCTGGGCCATGTTCAAGGGGAAGAAAACTAGGCTGCACCCTTTGAGGAGAAGTGTGTCAAAGAATTTGCAGGCATATTTTAAAACCTCCAGTCAGCATCCATTGCCATGCCGGAAACACAGCTAGTATGCAGGAACATGTGCTCTTTTCATCACCCAGCTGAGTCCAGACTGAGGGAATGCTACTGCTTTCTAGAGAGACAATCTAGCATTAGTAGGTTTTCACTCTGAGACTGTGCTATGCCAGTTTATCTTACAATTCAGATACATTGCCTTTCTCCTACCATCAACCCTTTCAAGTCATTAGCATCACGCCACCCCTGAGAACTACAGCTACTCACATTTTTGACATTCAGCAACTTCAGGAGCAGTTATCGGGTAGTGTTATGAGCAGGCAGTGGAGCCCACCAGCCTGGCCGAGAGTCCCAGTCACATTGCTTACTGGCTTGTATGATTTGAGCAAGTCCCTTAACCTCTGTGCCTCAGTTTTCCCATATGTAAAACAGAGCCAATGACAACACCTCCTGTTTGGGTTGCTGTGAGGAACAAGAGAGCTAGCATGTATAAAGCTCTTAGAACAGTGTCTGGCACATAATAAGAATCATATAAAGTGCTTTTATGTTATTGCCTGATTTTGAAGTGGGGCAAACAATTTAATTTTCTTTTCCTTTCCTTTCCTTATGCAAATTCCTGTTTTATATGAGAAAGGCAAAGATGTGAAGGTTCTTGAGTTGCTTTGGCTCTTGTTTTGATCCAAAGTTGAAGAAGTAGAACAATGTATGTTTTAAACTCATTACATTTAAGAGTTTCTGATACACTTGTGCTTTTGTGTTCCAGTTTTGATTAACATATTATCTATTATTCAGACAATAAGACCCACAGTCTGGGAGATGACCCGATAAAGCAAGAACAGTCCCAGAAAAGTCTTATTGACAGCTGGATGCAGAGATCAAACACTCAAGGTACCAGAATGCCTGCTCCTTCTGCAGGAGGCCTTCCTGGGTCCGATCATCCTCTGTGATGCTGCAGTGGAATTGCCTAGGGAACTGTCCTGGGCTCAATCAGCACCCCAGGCAGTGCTTTAGAGGGTCCAAGGGAGTAGTAGTCTGTGGCTTAAGCAGAAGACTATAAAATGGAAGGGGCCAAGAGCAAGTATGCCTCCGAGCCTTCAGTACCCACAGGCCTCTCAAGGGAACTTAGTGGCAGTTTAGAGGATACTTGGCATCATAGAAAAGCACTCTCACGTCAGAACCTTCTCCAGTCACCTTGTCTTCTGCAGGCTCCATTTTGATAAACCTTCTCCTGAAGCAGCCTTTGATCCCAGGGTCATCCCTAGGTCTGTGCCACCTCCTGAGCAGTTGTTCTGAGGCTCCTACCGGCACCCTGTTCCAGCTACCCGGGCTTGGCAGGTAAGCATAAGACTCCTAAAAAGCTTGTTTGGAAGAAGTTTCCAGGAAGCAAGTCCCTGTCTGGTCCTGACCGGCCTAGGAGGTCTGCTCTGGGCAGGAAAACTAGAGAATTTAGCAGGCAGGTTGTGTGGGTCCCTTGACCTTATCTCCCTCTCACACTTGTGTGTTTTCTTTTGTGTCTGTTGCTAGTACCTTGACTGGGATTTCAAGCCTGAGGACCACAGGTTCTTGTGATGGGTCATTTCCCCTCTTGGCCCTGAGAGAAGCACAGAACCTGGCACTTACTGGACTGAATCTGGTGGCCAGGAATGAAGGCTCTTGTGACAGAGACCCAGCAGAGGGAGGCGGAAGGGCCTTCCCACTCTGCCAGCTTCCTGGAGCTGTGCACCTCCTCCCCCTGGTACAGTTCTTTATCGGCTTACACTGCCAGGCTCTGCAGGATTTGGCAGCAGCCAAGAGAAGCGGAGCGCCTGCGGACTCACCGACACATCCTTCCTGCGTGAGCTCTGGGGTAGAGGCCAGCCCTGAGGACTCACTTTGCAACCTGGAAGGCTTCTCTGTGGCTTCACTAAGCGTTCTTCAGCACCTGGTGTGCCACAGCGGAGCAGTCATTTGCCTGTTACTATCAGGAGCAGGCGCTGATTCTGCTGCTAGGGAAGGAGACCAGAGCCTGGTTGACGGACATGGTCGTGGGGATGTGACCTCAGCCCCAGGGGGGCTTGCCGGTGACCAAGGCCAGCATCCACTATTGAAGATGCTTCTTCAACTTTTGGCTTTCTCTTCTGCAGCAACAGGTCACCTTAAAGCCAGTGTCCTCAGCCAGTGCCTTAAGGTTTTGGTGAAATTAGCTGAAAATGCTTCCTTTGATTTCCTGCCCAGGTATAACGCAGCATGGGAGTCATGATTCCTTGTGGGTCTTACCCGGCCTCTTGAGGTCTGTCCTGTGGCCCCTGTACTTGTTCCCATCTTGACTCGTCCATACTGCTCAGCTCTAAGCCTTGCTTTAGGTTCTTAGCTAGAGTTCTGAAGTGATGGGAAGTGGGGCCAGGAGATAGAAGAACCAAGGAAGTGGTTTATTTGGCTTAGTTCTGCCTCTGGATAGTAGGTAAGCGAAAGACACATGTGATAAAAGAAGGCTGCTAGTCACTATGGAAGAGTGTCCTGCCCCCAGAACAGACAAAGGCTGAACCAAGAGGCCTTTGAACCTGGGACATGGATCAGGTGAAGACCAGATTTCACAGCCACATTGAAGTTTAGTTTGGTGGGGTTCCCTGAAGAAGCAGAGGGTGTGCGGAGGGTCTGCAGCTACAAGCTGACCTTGCTGGGCATCTGCCCATCATCATGGTGTCCACCACTGGCATGAGCCACAGGTTACTTGCTCTTCTTAAGGTTTGTTGCGGAACACTGTTGTCATAAATTCCTAGCTTGGGATTCCAGACCCTCAACACTGGGAAGGTAAACACCACCCAGCCAATCCCCTCATCCTGTAATCCCATCTCCCCCTCAGCATTCCACCAAGAGGCCAGTTCCTCTGTTGGATGTATCTTAAGCCTTTTTGTCTCTGAACTCAGAATACCTGTTTGCTAAAAACACTTCTGGATCCTGGTTTCCATATGAATATATTCTGGCTTGTCTGGTGCATCCTAAAGGTGGTGCTCAGAGCTAGACACAGTGTACTGCAGAGTAGTGTGAGCAGCAAGGTAGGCACGTTACCATCACCCAGGTGCCTGGCAGGGGGCCCAGCTCATGGTGGCTGACTGCTTTTTTATGATTATTATTTTTTTGAGTCTTCTCTTTCCTTTTAATTCCATAGTGCTTTACAGTTTTCAAAAGTTTCACACACGATTTCGTATAATCCCATAACAATGCTTTTTTTTCATCCCCTACCCCTATATTGCCCTTCCACCCTTCCCTCTCACCACTGGTAACCACTAGTTTGTTTTCTGTGTTTGTGAGCCTGTTTCTTTTTTGTTTTATTCACTAGTTTGCTGTATTTTTTAGATTCCACATACGAAATCATACAGTATTTGCCTTTCTGTCTGACTTATTTCACTTAGCATAATGCCCTCCAAGGCCATCCATGTTGCTGCAAATGGCAAAATTTTGTTCTTTTTTTATGGCTGAGTAGTATTCCAGTGTGTGTGTGTGTGTGTGTGTGTACGTACGTGTACCACGTCTTCTTTATCCATTCATCTGTTGATGGACACTTAGGTTGCTTCCATACCTTGGCAATTGTAGATGACGCTGCTATGAACATTGGGGTGCATGTTTCTTTTCAAAGTAGTGTTTTTGGGTTTTTTCAGATATATACCCAGGAGTGGAATTGCTGGGTCACATGGTACTTCTACTTTTAATTTTTTGAGAAACCCCTATACTGTTTTCCACAGTGGCCGCACCAATTTACATTCCGCCAACAGTGTAGGATGGTTCCCTTTTCTTCACATTTGTTATTTGTGTTCTTTTTGATGATAGCCATTCTGACTGGTGTGAGGTGATATCTCATTGCGGTTTTGATTTGAATTTCCCTGATGATGAGTGATACTGAGCATCTTTTCATGTGCCTATTGGCCATCTGGATGTCCTCTTTGGAAAAATGTCTTTTCAGTTCTGCCTATTTTTTGATTGGGTTGTTTGTTTGATGTTGAGTTGTATGAGTTGTTTGTATATGTTGGATATTAACCCCTTATCGGTCATATCATTTGCAGTTTTCTTCTCCCATTCAACATGTGTTTTCATTTTGTCGATGGTTTCCTTTGTTGTGCAAAAGGTTTTCAATTTAATTAGGTCCCATTTGTTTATTTTTGCTTTTGTTTCCTTTGCTTTAGGAGATGGATCCAAAAAAAAAAAATTGCTGCTATTTATGTCAAAGAGTATTCTGCCTACGTTTTCCTCTAGGAGTTTGATAGTAGCTGGTCTTCCCTGGTCTTTAATCCATTTTGAGTTTATTTCTGTATATGGTGTTAGAGAATATTCTAATTTCATTGTCTTACAAGTAGCTGTCCAGTTTTCCCAGCACCACTTATTGAAGAGACTGTCTTTTCTCCACTGTATAGTCTTGCCTCCTTTGTTACAGATTAAATGACCTTAGGTATGTAGGTTTATTTCTGGGCTCTCTATTCTGTTCCATTGATCTATGTGTCTGTTTTTGCACCAGTACCATACTGTTTTGACTACGGTAGCTTTGTAGTATAGTCTGAAGTCAGGGAGTATGATTCCTCCAGCTCTGTTCTTCTTTTTCAAGATTATTTTGGCTGTTTCAGGGTCTTTCATGTTTCCATATAAATTTAAAATTTTATTCTAGGTTCTGTGAAAAATGCCATTGGTAACTTGATAACAATTGCACTGAATCTGTAGATTGCCTTGGGTAGTATAGCCATTTTGACAGTATTGATTCTCCCAATCCAAGAACAGGGTATATCTTTCCGTTTATGTCGTCTTCAATTCCTTTCATCAGTGTCTTATAGTTTTTGACGTACAGGCCTTTTGCCTCCTTAGGTAGGTTTATTCTTAGGTGTTTTATTCTTTTTGATGCGATGGTAAATGGGATTGTTTCCTTAATTTCTCTTTCTGATAGCTCATTGCTAGTGTATAGAAATGCAACAGATTTCTATATATTAATTTTGTATCCTGCAACTTTACCAAATTCATTGATGAGCTCTAGTAGTTTTCTGGTGGCATCTGTAGGATTTATGTATAGTATAATGTCATCTGCAGACAGTGCCATTTTTATTTCTTCCTTGCCAATTTGGATTCCTTTTTATTTCTTTTTCTTCTGATTGCTGTGGTTAGGACTTCCAAAACTATGTTGAATAAAAGTGGTGAGAGTGGTCATCCTTGTCTTCTTCCTGATCTTAGAGGAAATGCTTTGAGCTTTTCACCAATGAGTATGATTTTTTCAAATTTTATTTATTTATTTATTTGGGCTGCGTTGGGTCTTAGTTGTGGTATGTGAGATCTTCGTTGAGGCATGCGAGATCTTTAGTTGCGACGCATGGTCTCTTCATTGTGGCACGCGGGCTTCTCTCTAGTTGTGGCATGTGGGTTTTCTCTTCTCTAGTTGTGCGTGCAGGGTCCAGAGCGTGTGGACTCTGTAGTTGTGGCGCGCAGGCTCCAGAGTGCGTGGGCTCTGTAGTTTGCAGCATGTGGGCTCTCTAGCTGAGGCGCATGAGCTTAGTTGCCCCGAGGCACATGGAATCTTAGTTCCCCGACCAGGGATCGAACCTGCATCCCCTGCTTTGGAAGGCGGATTCTTTACCATTGGACCACCAGGAAAGTCCCTACCAATGAATATGATGTTAGCTGTGGGTTTTTCATATATGGCCTTCATTATGTTGAGGTATGTTCCCTCTATGCCTACTTTCTGGAGTTTTTCTCTTAAATGGATGTTGAACTTTGTCAAAAGCTTTTTCTGCATCTATTGAGATGATCACATGGTTTTTATTCTTCAGTTTGTTAATGTGGTGTATCACACTGATTGATATGTGGATATTGAAAAATCTTTGCATCCCTGTTTCTTATTTTTTAAAATGCATGAATTCCAGGAACCACATTTTTAGCAGTTCTCTTGGTAGGTATATCATCATTTTATTCCTGTTGAGCTTGTCCACAATAACATCAAAAAACAGCCATTTAATGGGTGCTTACTGCAGGCCAGACACAGATGCCTTCTGTTCACTAGCTTGGGTGGCACCCACAGAGCCCTGTGTCTTCACGCCCAGCACAGAGCCTGGCTCACTGTGAGCACTCAGTGTTCGTTGAATGAATAAACCCCATGTTGAGGTAGGGAAACTTGTCTGAAACCCCAGAGGGAGTATGCTAGATCAGCCAGTTAGGCTCCTGAATCATGGTTCTTGATCACTGTCTGATGCCACCTCCCACGCAGTGCTTCTCCTCTGAATTCCTTCATGCTTGCAGGCTGAACCCCATTACCACACAGCTTCTTGTTCACCTTGAAGTAAAAGCCAGGGACAGGTGCTACCAAGGCTCCATAGCAGTATGCGATACAACACGAGCAGCCGGGCAGGCTGTGTGTGATCTCCTATGAAAGGCACCACTGCCCACCCAGGCTTGAGGGCACATCATCCCCTCAGACTCTTGTCTTCCCACTGCATCTGTTTTAGGGGTAGGTCCAGCGTAGCTCCCCGGGTACTGGCATGGCAGGCACTTTTGAACAAAAAGTTCTCATCCCCAGCTCAGCCAGGGCAGCATGACTTATTTATTGTGCATTTAGGGGCTGTGCCAAAAGAAAAAAATTTTCATTTAAAAAGGCGGCTCCAATGCTGTCAAAAATAATTCGGAAACCACTGTGTTGAATATAAAGATGGATTTTTTTAGTTTCAGGGGCCACTTCTGGCCTAATAATGAAATTAGTTAGTAACCGGTTAAATTCCAGTTTCCCACGAAGTTCCACACTCCCTGGTGACTAGAAACATTCAGCTTGTCTGTCATACAGGATTTGCTCTAAAATGAGTTTGCCCCAAATAGACCTTGCTTCCTAATGGTGTACAAGGAATATTCTTAGCCCTCGGTGCCATGTGCATGAAAAGGGACATACCCGCAGAACTGCCCCTCCCCCCACCCACGAGGCTGTGTGGGTTGAGCAAAAAGCAGTGCTTGTCTTCGGACTCGGTTCCTTGGTAATGAATAAGCCATCCCTTTGCCCCCAAGACCGGGGGAGAGTGCCCAAGCCCCTCACCATGCACACCCTGAGTGTGTACCTTCTCATACGTGGTGGCAGAGGAGCTGGCGTTTCCTGACAAGTGGGGAAAATGAAGTCTTCCTTGCCCAGCGAGTGGTCTCATAAGATCCAACCATAGCCAAGTCCACATTGTCACTGCTGACGCCTGGCCAGTCCTCTGGTGGTGGGCACAGGACACTTCTCTCACACTCAAGTTGAACCTGCCTCCCTCTTTGGGAGCAGAGGCAGGAAGGAGCCCAAGAGTAGTGTGGAGTCCAGCACCCGAGGTCCAAGGGGGCACCTTGTATTTGCTGGGTGGCACTGTGCCAGGTAAGGGCCTGTCATCTCTAAGCCACAGCAGTCCCACAGTGAAGGGTAGTACCCACTCGTTCACCTGAAACAAGTATCAGCGAGTAGGGTGGCATTTGAACCCAGGTCTGTCTGAATCGAGTCTCCTTTTTACCGGCCTCTTCAATTTCTTGTTGCCTACCGTGAAAGGTAAGGGTGAGTTATGGGATTGGGTTGGAGGTGTCACGTCTCTCTGGGGCCCTGTGTTTCAGGTTCCAGTGCGTGTTCCGGGTGCTGCCACAGTGCCTGCGCCCAGAGACACCCCTGCCTAGTGTGCTGCTGACTATTGAGCTCCTGTCCCTCCTGGTGGACCATGAGAAGCTTGCACCTCAGCTCTGCTCCCACCCGGGTAAAGCAGGCCGGGGGCACGCGTCTGGACTCCTGCAGCTTGGAGGGAAGGGTGGTGGCAGGGGCAGGTCCGGGGCCTCCTGAGGGCTTCTGCAGCTTGTACCTCAGGCACTGGGTGAGAAGGCAGATCCTGAGAGAGATGGGGTGTCCTTTCCAGAAGGCTGCCTCCTGCTGCTGCTGTACATGTACATCACATCGAGGCCCGACAAAGCCGCCTCGGAGACACAGTGGCTTCAGCTGGAACAAGAGGTAAAGACATCAGAGCCCCTTCTGTGCTGCTCACCACCCCACCCCACCCCACCCCACCCCACCCCACTCCATCCCACGTAAGAGCCACTCTTCTCCTTCCTCTGGGAATTAAAGGAAGCTTTAATTCATTTTGGTAACGCGTTGAGCCACTAGCAAGGTAAACTCATTTGGGGGGCTCCATACTACACAGATACAGTACAGTCAGAGCCCAGGGTATCCTGGGACTTGGTAAGGTTGCCTGGTGGCTGGAGGTGGGCATGGACGCAGGTGGGTCAGTGGTGAGACACAGATGTTGGTCCTGAGTGTCTCCTGGGAAGGTCCCAAAACACTACCACCTCTTGGATCCCATTAGTGCAGACAAGCAGTTGCTGAGGCAACTGGAGCTCTTGTAGAAGCCTGAGAAAGCCCTCGCTGTGACCAGGGCCTCACTGTGCCATGGATGGGACAGTCTGTTCTTGTTCTAGGCTGTGTGGCTCCTGGCTAAGCTTGCTGTGCAGAGCCCCTCCCCCCCAGTCACTGGTTCCAGCTGCCAGTGCAACGTGGAGGTGAGTGCCGGGGGCAGGCAGGGGCCGACGGTGGGCAGCTCTGTTGGTGGATGACAGGGCCCTGTGAAAGCATCCCATGCTCCCTCACCAGGGGTAGACCCTGGTGTCACTGCTCAGAACCTTCCTCACCCAGGTGGTTAGGAAAGATGCTGCCCAGCTAAGCAGGTTGTCGGGGTGCAGGGACCACCTGACCTGACCTCAGCCTGCGCCCTCCCCAGGTGGTCAGAGCACTCACGGTGATGCTGCACAGACAGTGGCTGACAGTGCGGAGGGCAGGGGGGCCCCCGAGGACTGACCAGCAGAAGCGGACGGTGCGGTGTCTGCGAGATACAGTGCTGCTGCTGCACAGTCTGTCCCAAAAGGACAAGCTTTTCACTGTGCACTGCGTGGAGGTCCTGCATCAGTACGACCAGGTGATGCCAGGGGTCAGCATGCTGATTCGAGGGCTTCCTGACGTGACAGGCTGTGAAGGTGAGCCTGCAGGAGGGCCCCTCCCTGCCCCAGCCCACATGTGGAGTTGGCCCTGAAGTTCATGGACAAATCAGACTACCTGGCCTTAGGTCAGCAGCGCTCCATACACACAGCCTTTGCCGGCATTAGAGCCATTCTTTTCTTCCCGCTCCGGTTCTTCTCTCAGCATATCAGCCTGCCTTTTGCTCATATCTACTGAGTCCGCCTGGCAGAGCCACGGTTTTTCCAGAAACATCCCTGTCTGAATTGCCTTTGTATTATTTTGCTTGCAGTAGCTGAGGGAGCAAGGCCTGGGTATGGAAGGGACTGCTTAGTTCCTGTGGGCCTGGTGGGGAGGAGAGGTGGGACCTCCCCCGGTCCCAGCACCTTCAGGCAGGACTTCACCACAGAACCCTCTTGTTTTTGGCTCAGAGGCAGCCCTGGATGATCTCTGTGCCGTGGAGGCCGATGTGGACGACCCCGAGATGGACTGTGGCTGAGGCCTGTGAGCATCGAGCCACATGGTGGCACCAGCACCACTACTTTCCTTACCTCGTCCCCTGATTAAAAGCAGTGACTGGCTGTTAAGAGAAAAGGCCAGCCTTACGTTTCCTGAGTCTGATCTGTGTCGGCTAAGTGGGAGGGACAGAGCAGGAGGGGGACACAGGGAAGGCTGAGATCCTTCTTCCTGTTCCTGGCCGGCAGCCCCATGGTAATGAATCTGCTTTGAGGAAGGAGCCCTGCCCTGCCCTGCCAGTGGAATTGTCCTGAGTCATCACTCTCGCCTGAGGCCATGGGAAGAAACCATGGTGTGGCAGGGAAGAAGGTGGCCCTCAGCCCAGGCCTAAACCAGGGAGGCCTGGGAAAATGGGGCCAAGGGGTGGGTGCAAAATGGCCATGGCAGGGGCTCCCAGCAGGCTCGAGTCCTGGAGCTAGCCTGCCCCATAGCCCTGTCCTCCCGGTGTGACGGCGTGAGGGCCCTGATGCGTTGTGCCAGCCAGCAGGCCCACAGTGAGAGGTCTGAGAAGGCCTTTGGGGATAGCACTGTGGGTGCCTGGGGAGGGACGGGTGTTAGCAGGAGGGACAGCCCAGGCAGGCTGACAAGCGGGGCGGGCCTTGCTCACACCAGCCGCTGGGCGGGCTCAGGCCGAGTTTCACTTCCCGCCACTGCTGCCAGCAGCAAGAACCAGCTGGAGAGCGTGCACCCTGAGTCATTGCTGCCTGCCTGCTACTCGGTAAGTGAGGACCCCCGAGGGGAGGGGGTAGGGTGGGAGGGCCATGGGTACCTGCCCCACCAACCCCCACTGGACTAAGCGGGCACTAGGGGGAGGAGCCAAGCCTTCCCCTGAACAGAAAACAGGGTGCTGGTCCCACTAAGAAAGCACCCCACCCTCCCTGGCTTCCTGCCCTGGAAATGGGTCCTGGAGCTCAGCAACAGTGCCTGCCCGTGCAGGGAAGGCCAGAGGGGTGCTCCTGCCCACCCCACCCCACTTGCCTTACCTCTTATCACTGGGCACTCACACACCCACCCCCCACCCCATGCTCCTCCCCAGGCTCAGCGGCAGATACCCACCATGGGCTCGCAGGCCTTGCCCCCGGGTCCTGTGCAGACCCTCATCTTCTTGGACCTGGAGGCCACTGGCCTGCCCTTCTCCCAGCCCAAGGTCACAGAGCTATGCCTGCTGGCCATCCACAGATGGGCCCTGGAGAGACTTCCCACCCCTCAGGGGCCTCCTTCAACAGTGCCCCCACCACCCCGGGTGCTGGACAAGCTCTCCCTGTGCGTGGCTCCGGGGAAGGCCTGTAGCCCTGCAGCCAGTGAGATCACAGGCCTGAGCACAGCTGTGCTGGCTGCACACGGGCGTCAATGCTTCGATGCCAACCTGGCCAACATGCTCCGAGCCTTCCTGCAGCGCCAGCCACAGCCCTGGTGCCTCGTGGCACACAACGGTGACCGCTACGACTTCCCCCTGCTCCAGGCAGAGCTGGCTGTGCTGGGCCTTGCCAGTGCTCTGGACGGCGCCTTCTGTGTGGATAGCATTGCTGCCCTGAAGGCCCTGGAGCAAGCTGACAGCCCCTCAGAGCATGGCCCAAGGAAGAGCTACAGCCTGGGCAGCATCTACACGCGCCTGTACGGGCAGGCCCCACCAGACTCACACACAGCCGAGGGTGACGTCCTAGCCCTGCTCAGCATCTGTCAGTGGAGGCCACAGGCCCTG
>NW_021145673.1:65127-69458 GCF_002837175.3 Physeter macrocephalus | reverse complement strand
GTGCGCAGGAGGGATGTGGCCTGGGGTCTGTGCTGCAGAGTTTGGGCTCCGCCCCAAGGGAAGCCATTGGTGGATTTTAAGCAGACAGTGACATGATAAGATTTGTATTTTGGATATGTATGTCTATATCCATGTAATTGACATTTCCCACTTCACCAGCTTGGTACGCAAAAATGTCACCCTTCCTGAACATTCAAATCTTAATGGCCAGGAGCCCCCAGCTCACCCAGATTAGAAGAAAGATTCTGTCTTTGAGATTCTCTCCCCCAGATATTTTTTTAATTGAGATAAAGTTGACATATAACACTGTGTAGGTTTAAGGCACAACATGTTGATTTGATATACTTGTTATTGCAATATGATTACCTCCCTAGAGTTAGCTAACACCTTAGTTACATCACATAATTATCCTTTCTTTTTTGTGGTAAGAACGTTGAAGATCCAGTCCTTTAGTAACTTTCAAGTATATAATACAGTATAGGTAACAATAATCACCATGCTGTGCATTGGGTCCCCAGAACTTATTCATCTTCTAACTCCAAGTTTCTATCCTTTGACCAACATCTCCCCGATTCCCCCACCCCCCAGCCTCGGTTTCTATGAGTTCAGCTTTTTTAGATTCCACATATAAGTGACCCAAATATCTCTCAAGACCTGTCCCTGGTCTGTGAATCAGTCTTCACAGGCATGTCCTTGCTGCCACCTTCCAAAGAACATGAACATGGCTGTGTCCTTTGAAGCTGCTCCCCTCACTGGAAGGCCAGCTTCTGCCCACTGCCTCCAGGGTGGTGTTGCTGCAGTGACTGACGTGGGGGTCCGTGTCTTTCCAGAACAGTGACCTTCTGGGCAGCCAGAGGGAATTCCAGGGTCCCTCTGCAGCTACGTGTGCGTCTTCTGGACCCTACTTGCTGCCTCCGTGGTGGCCGGTACAGGCCTTCTGTTTCACCTCAGTGTCTCCTCGGGAGAAAAGAGGGAACTCTCCAGCCCGTGTCACTTCCAGAAGAGGCCTCCCGCAGCAAATAGGGGACAATTGTGACAGCTCTTGTGGATCAGCCCCTTCTATGCACATAAGCAGAAGACCACTTATCAGAAGGCGTGACTGAGGACTGGTGGGGTCGTGTCAAGAGTGGCTCTGAGGTCAGTTACCTGCTCCGCCCAGAAACAGCGTGCTCTCTGACCTCCACCCTCCTCCTGTCCAAAGGGTCATTCCCAGTTTCTTTCACCGCTGTCCGGTGGGCACCGCTCTTCTGGAGGGTGGAGACCACGGTCCCTCCCACTCACTCACCAGGTACATTTTGGGAGGCTGGCCACCTGCAGGTCAAGGCAGCTCACCCCCACCACAGGGACCCCTTCGAGTACCCCAGGGCAGGTCCTGGGCCTGTCCCCTCCTCCCTCACCCTAAGACCAGCCTTATTTCCTGCCCAGGATGATCCACTTTTCAGAATGAGTGACAGTGGAAACGTCACATCCTTCAGGGATGTGGTGCCATAACCTCAACAGAGAGTGACCTCAGCATATTTTGTAATATACGTTAAAAGGGTAGATATGCACAGAGAAATGTCTGGAGGGCTATTTCCCCAAATTTTAATAGCAGTACCTCGGGGTTTTAGTGATTCTTACAATCTTCATTTTACTTTAGTATCATATTTGAATTTTTTTTTCACAGTGACTATGCATCATATTGTATTTTCAGGAAAAGAATTTAGGCTTTGGAATCAGATAGTCTTGGCCTATGGCAAATCAGATCATCAGTTTCCTCATTTATAAAATGAGGAAAGTAATAATGCTTCAGAAGATTGTTGAGAAAAATTCAATATTATTTCTATTATTTTCTTTTTCATATAGATTTTATTTATTTGTTTGTTTGTTTGTTTATTTATTGGCTGCGTTGGGTCTTCATTGCTGCACATGGGCTTTCTCTAGCTGCAGCGAGTGGGGGCTACTCTTCGTTGCAGTACACGGACTTCTCATTGCAGTGGCTTCTCTTGTTGCAGAGCACGGGCTCTAGGCCTGGGGGCTTCAGTGGTTGTGGCACGCTGGCTCAGTAGTTGTGGCTCGCGGGCTCTAGAGCACAAGCTCAGTAGTTGTGGCGCACGGGCTTAGTTGCTCCGCGGCCTGTGGGATCTTCCCGGACCAGGGCTCGAACCCGCGTCCCCTGCATTGGCAAGTGGATTCTTAACCACGGCGCCACCGGGGAAGCCCCTCTAATATTTTCATTACTTGTAACTGACCTGGATAATTTTACACAAATACATAGACATGGTTACATTATATACCCAGGTGACCTTTCTAGAAGTGGAGTCCCTTCTTTTTCCTTTTCCTCTGTGGACTCCTGCCCCCCGCTCTGGTCAGTGCTAGTCCTGTCACAGCTCCTTGTCAAACCCAGGCCAACGGCCCATCACGCACAAACCATGCTGACAACCTAGAAAGTACCTTCCATATCTTCCTCTATGATAATACGATAATGAAAGCATATTGATATATATACACTTAAGTGAATACACATAATCATATAAAAGGTTTTTTGGTCATTTGTAAAAAGAGATCATATTACACACAATTTTATGCATCCTACTTTTCTCACTCAACAATATGTTCTAGAAATCCATCCTAGACATCTGGAGAAGTTCTCATTTTAATAGCTGCATGATTTTTTATGATTTGGAAACAACATACTTTATTCATCTGTTCCCATGTTTGTTGATATCCACTTTGTTTCGGTTGCGACACACACACACACACACACATATGCACACACACTACCCCTTTGTTACATAATCAATTTTATTTCTTTGCAATAGATTTTCAGGAATAGGATTTCTGTGTGAAACAGATATAGCATAGCCAGTCAACAATGTTTCAAATGTATACCTGTTACATAGTAATTGCTCAATAAAATGAAACCTGCGTTTATTCTTATTATTAGGCGAGAAGTTATATTTTAGAGAAGTTGAGTCATTTATTAGATTCCCCATTTAGATAAATGACATACACTTTAAAGACATGGATTATCTGTAATAACCAAACTAACAACCGTTCTCTCTTTGTTTATACAAAGTCCAAAGGAAACGGGACTTCATTGGAAAACTAAAATAGACATGAAAGTTGACCTCCTTGTTTCCTCTTTGCCATTTCAAATCCATTTCCTCAGTGAGGCAGGAACTCAGAGGCCAAGGGCGCTCCCATAATTGGAGATTCTTGTTTTGTATTTTTGAAAATTGTTATCAGCTTATTTGTATATCTGATTTGAAAAACAAAAAGAGGGCTCATTAAAGCATTTTCCCTGTTGTGAATAAGGAACCAGTTTGTAGTCTTTGAGCGAGACTGATGAATAAGTTCCTGTGTCTGCAGCCTCAGCCCTGCCCTCGCCAGGCAGAAGCTCACAGAGAAAAATCAGGCAATTTCTAGTTTGAAAGTTCTCGTTATATTCAGCTGCTCTCGACGAAAATTGAGGCAGCACCTTGTGAAGAGAGGGCAGTTGTGCAAAATGCAGACTTGGTGGATTCCGGACATGAGCGCTCCTAAGCCGTTTGACCAAAAACGTCAGCACATGACAAGTTTCAAACTCCAAACTGAAATGGAATCTTGCAAGTTGGCCGAGGGCCAGGGGCTGGGCCCTGGACACAGCCTGATCCCAGAATGTGAGAGAGATTCTGGGAGAGAAAAGGCACTCACAGAGTTTTAATGAAACAGGAAATAGGTACCTCCGTTTGCCTACGGCTTTGTTCCCTTTTTGTCTGGACACCAGAAAGCCAAGGGGAGCTGGGAGGACTGTGTGGGCACCTCGGATTCTAAGCCATCAAAGCGGGCTGAGCCTCCCATGTCCCAAGTCCACACACATAAAAACGAGCTTCAGGCTCACAAGTCTCTCTCAGTCATTGTTTCTGCTCTTCTTACCCTGTCTTTCCCAGTCTTGTACATTTCAGTGAGTGACCGACTTCTGACTTTCTGGCTTTTGGAAAATATTTTTGGCTTCACTATAACCCCTTGGACAGAATTCTGCTCTTCTGCTTCAACTCTCATGACACCCTAATTCAGCTTTGGTTTATACGCTATAGATTTTCCCACTGTGATCCAACTCCAGTCCTAAAGCTCAGTGCACCCTCCCAGGCCCAATCTGTCCCCTTGGAAGGAGGGTTTGGAGTTATAGTGATGAGGTCACAGACCCAATTCAGAACAAGAAGGAAGAAAAGCTGAGTGACACTTAAATGCTTTCCTAGCCTGTTCTACATCCATGATGCCTTGGGTTTTTTTGTTTTTGGTTTTTTTTTTTTTTGCGGTACGCGGGCCTCTCACTGTTGTGACCTCTCCCGCTGCGGGGCACAGGCTCC
>NW_021145673.1:55629-65108 GCF_002837175.3 Physeter macrocephalus | reverse complement strand
CGGTACGCGGGCCTCTCACTGTTGTGACCTCTCCCGCTGCGGAGCACAGGCTCCGGACGCGCAGGCTCACGGGCCCAGCCGCTCCGCGGCATGCGGGATCTTCCCGGACCGGGGCACGAACCCGTGTCCCCTGCATCGGCAGGTGGACTCTCAACCACTGCGCCACCAGGGAAGCCCGATGCCTTGGTTTTCAAAAGGCTCTAAGGCCTGGTCCTTATTTATGGAGCACCTACTGCACGGAAGGCCAGGCCTGAAATCAATGTTCTTTGGGGATAAGAATAGCTAGGCTATGAAGCATTTGGCTGAGTCCCTGTCTGCAAGAAGCCCAACGTCTGGATTTAGAGACCCACATGCTCAGTAGATAAATGTCTCAGTTCAGAGTTTGCTGAGTTACCAGCCAATTGAAGGCGGAGGAGGTAGTGGTGTGGGAATTCAGAGGATGGGACGCACTCGGGGGCTGGAGTGGAGAGCACGAGAACCAGGGCCCCCCTTGACAGATGGAGAGAAGAAGGGAGACAGCAGTTACTAAGCACCTACTATGTGTCAGAGTTAGTGCAAGAGCTTGGGTGGTTATCTCTGGTAATTCCCCAAGATAGGGGTTGGAAGAGAAGAGGGCATATCCAGCAGGGAAATGGTGCAATTAACATTAATGCACATTTATAACATTAATGCACATTTATAACATTAATGACAGCCTGGTCTGAGCTTTGGCGGAATCTATTCAGGTTGGATGTTTGTCTAGACTAGCTGTGCTTCTCTGCCAGTGCAGAAACAGCCACGATCTATATGTCTTAAATAGTTAAGGAGCAAGGTTAATTGGCCTACGCCATGGTCGTCATGAATTCTTTGAGCGCCTGCAAGGCTTTGGGGACTCTGTAAATTATGAGATGGGCAGAGATGATTGTGGATCCAGGGACTGGCTGGAAGACCTCGGCCTCACTTCGCAGCCAGATGCTCAATGATTTCAAGATACTTAGTGGCCTGGGCCTGGGTCTCCTGTCACTGGTCCGGTTCTCCCTCCACCGTGGCCCCCTGTGTTGTCTGCCCAGAGCAGGCCCCAGGGAGAGGACAGGGGCAGACAGGTGGGCGCTTGTACTCTACCCCTTGTTCACTTTCAGGTGCAAACACCTGCTGCGTGTTGTCCTCTGCCAGGCCCTGCTCTAGGCCCCGTGGATGCATTGGCCTCTCCGACGGTGGTGTTTTAAGGCCTGGGGTGGCAGGGAGATGTCACAGAGGAATGATGGTATTTCCACCCCCTGCTGGAGACTAAGCCTGCATCCGAGCATTTCCTGGTCTGAAGGCTGTGCCAGCCCTGTGGTAACACAGTTAACCTTTGAAACCGAATCTGATCCGCCGCCGCCCTGTGGTGTCTGGGCCTCCGTCTGCCAAGGGGACAGCCAACAGGGGGCTCAACGTCCTCCTTCATTAGCCCGACATTCCAGAACAAGAGGCAGAGTCCCGGCAGTCCCCACTTGTGATGAAGCTGTCCCTCCAGGTTTTCCTGCGGTCGTCCTTGGGGTCATTCCTCACTCACCTCCTCCATTCCTGGCTGGGTGCGGAGTGTCTGTCACCTCCAGGAAGGATGCTCCCTAAAACGCCCCGCCTCCCACACGGGAGACCGTCTCGGGGAACCCACAGCTGGATCCGGCAGGTGGGCCCCAGTGCCAGCCCCTATAATGGCGGGCTTCGGTAAGCTTCCAGCCCCCCGGTCAAGCTAGGGGTCTTGGGGCCTTTTGCGTGCTGTTCTCTGTGTTTGGAATACCCATCCTCCTCTGGCCAGTCCTCCCCCAGCTCAACCTTCTGATCCCAGCTGGGCTACCCCTCCCCGCACCTTTCCCTAACCTCTATGAGCACTTTGCACTGACTTCTAGAGCCCCAGAGACTTTTGTAATTAGCTCTTCTTTGTTTAGATGCCCTTTGGACTACGCCTCATTCTCCATTGCATCTGTAGCGCCTATAGCCCAGTGCTTGGCACATGGTAGGTCCTCACCGCACTTAATGAATGAAGGGGAGTCATCTAACCTTCCACACCCCAGCCACGCTTGCACCAAGAACTCTGCAGCCCCTGCTGGTCTTTCATTGGGGGTCTTCCTTGGTGACGCATTTGACACGTCAACTGAAATAAGCTATGCATTTTTAGGTTTCTACTGCTTGCTTCCTGTCTGTCTCTCACCTGCTGGTCAACACCATGATGTGTGAAGGGGCGTTTGGAGGTACATTCCATGGGTGCGTATGTCAAGAGAGGGGTAAGGTGGCAGCAGGGGTCCCAGCTGCCCGGGGGGGTTCACCCATGAGGGTCTGCAGACCGCCACCTACGCGCCTTCCTGTCCTTTGGGGATTTCAAAGATGAATAAAGTAGTCCTTGGCCTCCAAGAGCTTAGCCTGAGGATCTGGGGATGCAGGACAGAACTAAGAAAGGGCAGTTCAAGAACGAATACCATTAATAGCATACACTATTTGTTAAGCACCTACTATGTGTGGGACGCTTAATGGTCACCATCTTTCTTTTCTATAATGGCCTTGCAATTTGGGAACTAGTGCCATTTCATCGGCTACAGAATTGAAATAGGTGAGCTAGCTGCCTTATGTATCCGAGAGTAGAACTTCTGGGGCCAGGATGTGAAACCAGACCTCGCCAAGGAAAGACCACGGCTTATTCCTTACGAAGATACCGCTTTGGGAGCCTCGTCTGAAGAGTGCCTGTGTGCTTTCCTTCCGGTCCTGGCCTTCTGGAACCCTCCTCCTCCCTGGACTCTCACACAGCAGAGCCGAGGGGCAGGGCCCCCCAGCAACGATGAGAACACCTGTGTCTAATTTAGTCGGTGACTCAGAAGTCCCATTCCCGAAATAGGCAGCACAGGCACACGCCAGCTGTGTGTCCCTTTCTTCCGCCTCTTAACAATAAACCCAAACTTCTGACCCTGTGTTCTGTGATTTGAAAGAAGCAAAGCAGTGGCGAACACGGTTCCCAGCCTGAACCTCGCACCCAAATGATGTCGGCGGGTACAAATCCACATGTCAATCGTTAAGTGAGAAGCTAAAAAGAAATACAACTCATCGAGACTTAGTGGCAGGGCTGTGTGTGCGCGCGCGCGCGTGTGTGTGTTTAGTTTGTGCATATCAGGGGAAAAAGTTATTTACAGAGGTTTCACCTTTACTTTCTCAAACCTAAAGAGATCATCACATCGATATGCCAGTCATTGGGGGGGTACTTGATAACCCCCCAGCCGAGAGTGGAGCCCCGCAAGGAGGGACCTCCTTTTACAACTTGGTGTCCCCAGCGCGGGCCTCGGCAGCTGTAGAACCGAAAGGGGTCTGTTTTCCCGTTGAGTAATAAGTCCACAGTTAGAAGCAGGACATTATCCTCTTTTTTTTAACGTAAAAATAAAGACAAGTTTTATTCAGTTTCTACTGTATCTTGAATCATTCATTTTTACACTAACGAGACTCGATTTCGCAGGACTTTATTCTTGATATACTTGGACGGAGACTCTGTTTGTAAACGAGTCTGTTTAAAACTAATAACAGCCACTCCCCCGACGGATCTTCGGGCGATCAGACATCCTTGGAGTCTATTCAGGATGACACGTCACGGCCAGACTCCACCGTCTTAAAGGAGAGAAAACACGACACGGGGGGCGGGGAGCAAGCTGGCCTGGGGCCCCCCGCCCTTGCTCTCGGGGCTCCCCCTGGGAACCTAGGGCAGTGGGTGCCCTCATCCGGGCTGGCGCGGGGGCCCCCGTCTCCTGCCGCAGCTCCTGTCTCTCCCATGAAGCGCTTCCTGGAGCGGACACAGCGCAGCGCTCACAGAGGTCTCTCTGTGGCATTTCTGGAATGTCCTTCTTCCCCAGCTCTGCTGTTCTTTTTTCCTAGCATGAAGGCAGGGGAATAAAGAGGCCTATTTATCCTGGTCGGGGCTGCTGCGGAGCACATCTCATCGCGGAGTGTTTACGACAGCTAGTGTTTCAGAGGCAACCTGGGCACAGCCGGGCGCCTCCCCAAAAGGCTGGCCGTGCCGTTGGCGCCCCCGCCCTTGACTCGGGCGCGGCCGGGCGCCGCCTCCCGGCCGGGGGGCGCGCGGGGTTGAAGGCACGCAAGGCGCTGAGCTGCTCACGCCCGGCTGTGTGGGTGGAGGGGGCGGGATCAGCGCCGCGCTGGCCACGGCGTCGGGAGAGCGTCACCAGCCTCCACCCCGCCCCTTAGACTCCACCGAGCCCTTGCACGTCTGACCCATGTTCTCACAAAAACTCGGAAGAGGCGGGTGTTGCCGTCCATATTTTAAAACAACCCATCCGTTCTGTATAAAGTCACGGGCTGTTCTGGACAAATCTGGGGTGCCTGCCCCGCCAGCAAACCCCCTAACCCTGCCTACAGCAGGCTCAGGCAGCGGCCTCGCCTCACCAGGCTTTAGTTAATTGGACTAGAGATGGACCCATGACCCAAGCCGGGCCAGAAGGATATTCTCTCTCCACGCTTTGCTTGCTGACTCGGAAAGGCTACTCAGCCTCTGCTGGGCCCTCGAATGTGAGGCCCGGCAACGGAGGCCTGAGGCAGCCGTGCTGGCCGTATGCAAAGATGATCAGGGGATGCTCGTCACACGGCACGTGACGGAACTGTCCCCCAGTGACCGCCAGCACGCGAGAGACAGTTCCGACAGCTTCCCTGTTTCTTATTCCAGTCACTCTTGAGACCCTTTTGTTCCCTGAAGTATCCCTCTGTCTTCTTGTAACAGAATGTTCTATCAGGGCTTAAATTTATGTAACAGAATGACCTATTAGAATTTAAAAAATTTTTTTTTAGTGGAAAAATCTCCCAGCTGCTATCGGGGGAGACAAAGACAAAAGGTCAGTGTGGGGCAGGTCCTGAGCGGCCTCACTTGCTCAGTGAACCACAGGCGAGCTCTGACTTAGCAAGGCCAGCCCCACCACGTGGCCCGCAGCACAGCAGCAGGGGCAGGTCCAGCCCAGGAGTGACCCAGGAAACTTCGGTGAGGGAAAGAGCCCTTTCTACCTGGTACTTGGAGACAGGAAGGGCTATTGGGGTAAACTAGGATGTCCCAGCCAAAACCAATGTCGGAAAAGCACAGCGAGACGTCCTCTGACCCCCCAGGTTGACTTCTGCTCCAGAGTCCTCTGGTAGACGCTCAGCAATATTTATTGAATGCACGATTATTGCCCAAGCTTCGAATTATTAGGAAAAGAACATTTACGGAAATGAGAAAATTTGGTAAGGTAGGAACCTGGGCCCGTTGAAAGCTAAACTCCCTTTCTGATTATGAGGATCCTGGCCACGCACTTCCCTGGAGAACCGTTCATCCTCCTCCTTTGCTGCCGGGCTACAGATGCCGATGACCCGTCTAACTGTGCTCAGTGGACGAAGCCACCCAGAAAGGGCTTATGCAGCCTCGGGCGTCATCTCAGGGGTGGGGCGTTTGATGTGTGGAGATGCTCTCCACCCCCATCACTTTTATTATTAGTGTGCCTGTTAAGCAGACAGAATCCATCAAAGATTAGCACTCGGCCGGAGTTTCTGGGTCGAGTGATAAAACACAAATATTTCCCTTTCCAAGGCGCTCTGAACTCTCTGTAGTGTTTCTGTGGCTGTCACTCTCCTAGTCACAAAAATAAACCCAGGCTAAAGTAAGCTTCGCTTCCTCCCTTTGCTTTTCCAAGCCTTGCAGCATCCGAAATAACTGTGTTTGTTGTAGCAGCACGTGGTGACATTGTCTGCTGTGATAAATGATCCCTTCCCCCAAATCATCACTGCACCTCATGGGAACCTTCTTCTCAGTGCTCTGAAGAGGGAGAGTGTGGGTGGGCCGGTGGGTCCTGGGCATGGGTGCTGTGTGGCCCCAGGCTGGCTCTTCCTCCTTAAAAGGGGAATGAGAACAGGTTTTAGCGTCAGATTGAGCCTCCGTGGCTTAGTTCTTTTGGGCTGCTATAACAAAAATCTCATAGACTCAGAGGCTTAAACAACAAACATTTATTTGTTACGGTGCTGGAAGCTGAGAAGTCCAAAATCAAGGCACTGGCACATTTGCTTCCTGGTGCTTAGAAGGCCATCTTCTAGCTGTGTCCTCACATGGCAGAAGGGTGAGACAGCTGTCTGGGGTCTCTTTATAGGGGCACTAATCCCATTCCTGAGGGCTCCACCCTCATGACCTAATCACCTCCCAAAGGCCCCACCTCCCAATACCTTCACACTGAGAGTTGGATTTTCAACATAGGCATTTTGGGGGGACACAAACATTGTCTGTATCCACCCCCCCCCTCATTAAGGCACTCATTAACTGCACAACCCTGGACAAGTTATTTTATCTCTCTGAGCCCCAGGTTTCTAACTTTATTTGGTTGAGATGAAGAACAAATGAGATAATCCATAAACGGTGTCTGGCTCAGATCGGACCTTTATAAATGATAATCCATTATTTTTAGCCTCCTTACGCAGGCAGGGAAAGATGTGGTTCCTTCCTGCTCTTCTAGACGGCTCCCTTTCACCCACAAGTGCCTGTTCCACTGTCTCTCCTGGCTGAGCTCAACTGAGCAGAAAGTTCAGAGGGTAGGTCATCCATCCCACATTCTGCCCTGTGCCTACTTCCAGAGCTGGGCACACGGAGTCCCTCATTCCCTTGCTCACTCTCTTGTCCCATAAACATGAAATGGGTGTATACTGTGCGCAAGAGACCGCGCTAGGCCACAGGGGATACAAAGACAAGTAAGACATGGTCCCCACTCTCAGGTACACAGATCTTCACAGGATGTGTGTGACCCTAACACAGTTGTGTACAACGTGAGCACAAAATGCCCTGCACTGGAGGGAGAGGTGCCTGACATCCACAAGAAGCTCTGTGAAGGCTTCGTGGGAGGAAAACCTGGCTGTCAAGCTCCCCAGAGGCTGTGGGGTTTCCTCACTCACAACCAGCTTGCAAACATTTATAGCTCATTTAACTGTGCCAAGGGCTCTCATGAAGCTGGACCACGGAGGCCAGGGAAGAGTGATATTCTGGGCAGGAAGAATTCCATCTCAAAGGCAGCGAGGGGTCCCGAGGCTATGAGTGTCAAAGGAATGGCCAGTAATCCAATGTAGCAAGAGTAACACAGAGTGTTTACTGGGAAGGGTATGTGGTAAAGTGGGAAAAAGCAGCTCACGAAGGGCCCTGGGGTCCTGGATGGTCTCCAGACACAGGCTGGCAGTCCAGCTGGTCAGAGGCCATCAGAACAATGGCTCACAGACTTGTGAATTTCACACATCACAAAAGAATTATTTAAAAAATATTGGGAGGTGGCTAACGTGGGGTTGACAACATTTTGTTTTGCCTTGAAAGGGCAATAAAATAATTTTCAGTGCCATCATTTCATAAAATAAAAAGTATTTTTAAAACCAAAAAAGTGAATAAATTTAGTTTCTTGAAGAACTCACTGCCTCATCCTTATTCTTCTGACTGTGCTTCCGACTAAAAAGCATCTTTATGTCCTGACCCTGGCTCCTAGACTAGCATTTGGGAAGCAAGGATTAGAGGACCAGACAAACTGTCAAGTTGTCAGGGGAGACACAAAATTTAAATCCTTTAAGGCACGGCCACACCTTGGGAGGTGGGAAGACCACCTCTGTGCTCGTTTGTTCAGCTCTGATATGCGCTAGCTCTGTACTTCCATCCAGATTCAAAGGAGCTTCCCAGGATCAATGATGCAAAGTGACACACTTAGGAATAAGCTCTATCAGGGAAGCAGGGTGACTGGTCACCTGAGAGGAGCCCAGTGACATCGTGGGGGCCTTGACCTCCCCATATGTGTGCATGGAACCACGTGCTCTCTAAGGGGTTCCCTGGCTCTGACATCAGCAGTCCTAAAATCAGCAGTCCTAAAAGCTGATTACTCTAAAGCGGTCCCAAGTTCGGGTCTAATTTCCTGGCAGCTGAAACGAAGGGAGGAACGTATTGAGTTACCTAGTTTTCTTTTTCTGACCAAAGGATGCTTACATATTGATTTGCAAGAGCCCGACATTTTCCCCGGAATGAAGCTCCGGCCAAAACTTTCTCTGCATGTCCCTCTAAAAGAGAAACTGGGTTTTGGAATGGACCGTGGCTTCCTCCACAGTGTTACATAAGACCCATGGATGCTGTTCAAACAGACGATGCTTGTAGGGCATTTCCAAGAAGGCAGACATCACCGGGAACATCTTAACTCATGGAAGGCACTTCTGCCTTTGATGTCCCTGTGCGCTTAGGAGAAGCACAGGACGAACCTGATGAAAACATTGCCTCACCTACATCTCAGAACCAAAACAGAGTCCTCAGCACGGCTTTACTGCAAGGACTCATCGAGGTTCTGGCTGTGTTCCATTTCTTGACCTGAGCAATGGATATTGACTAAGCTATACATTTATTTTGTGCCCTTTTCTGTGTGTACATCACAGTAAAAATATAAAAAGAAAATCTTGATGCATCTTTTAAAATGTACAGTTTAACTCACAGTTAATTTGAGATGGTTAGTTTTTGTTCAGTTCATTTTTTAGCTTAGAGTTTTAAAAATGAAATAATATATTTTTCTAATAATTGTAACAAACATGTTTTCAGGAAAGTCTCTTTTGCATCTTAGGAGGCCCCATGCCATACTCAGTAGGATCTATTACATACAAGACCGCTGTTGGGTTTGTCATTCTAGCATTTAAAGTTTAAACTATGTTTGTTTACACAAAATAACCCCTGAAGAAAATTACTGATGTTCCTTCAGAACCAATGGGGACATCAGCTCTTGTGTGAGTGAAGAGAAAAGCAGTTGATCACTCTTCTTTGAAAAGAGTACTCTGTTGTCTGCATGCCATAGCCCCCTGTTGGCCTATTCATGATTAAAAACCTTTGAAATTTCTGTAGTAGAATAATGTGATTATATCTTTGGTAACCCTTCCTAAAATTATTTGACCAGGTAACCCTTTTGTAATGTAGAATATATATTTAAAATCTCATAGAATTACTGTCCTGTGGAACACACTTTGGAAAACATTGAATTAGTTCATTCTTCTAATTTTACAGTTAGAGAAACTGAGGCCAGAGAGAAGTGACTCACCCAGGGTCACACGGTGAGTTAGAGCCCCTGTGTGCTAGGATGCTTTGAAATGAGGGAGTACTCAGCCAGCAGTCACACTCACCTATTCTTGTGGGTTTAAATTTAAAAATAAAGAGAATAATATAACAACATTCAGGTACCCACCATGCAGCTTAAAGGATAAAATATTGCAATCACCTCATACCAGTCAGAATGGCCATCATTAAAAAGTCTACAAATAATAGGGGCTTCCCTGGTGGCGCAGTGGTTGAGAGTCCGCCTGCCGATGCAGGGCACACGGGTTCGTGCCCCGGTCCGGGAAGATCCCACGTGCCGCGGAGCGGCTGGGCCCGTGAGCCATGGCCGCTGAGCCTGTGCGTCCGGAGCCTGTGCTCCGCAGCGGGAGAGGCCACAGCAGTGAGAGGCCCGCGTACC
>NW_021145673.1:54786-55613 GCF_002837175.3 Physeter macrocephalus | reverse complement strand
GCTAAGACATGGAAGCAACCTAAATGTCCATTGACAGATGAATGGATAAAGAAGATGTGGTACATATATACAATGGAATATTACTCAGCCATTAAAAAGAATGAAATAATGCCATTTGCAGCAACATGGATGGACCTAGAGATTACCACATTAAGTGAAGTAAGTCAGACAGAGAAAGGCAAACATAATGTGATATCACTTATACGTGGAGTCTTAAAAATGATACAAATGAACTTATTTACAAAACAGAAATAGACTCACAGACATAGAAAAAAACATGATTACCAAAGGGAATGGTGGGGGGAGATAAATTAGAAGTTTGGGATTAACATATACATATTACTCTATATAAAATAGGTAAACAACAAGGACCTACTGTATAGTGCAGGGAACTATATTCAGTATCTTGTAATAATCTATAATGGAAAAGAACCTGAAAAAGTATATATATTAATATACATATAATATGAATAGCTGAATCACTTTGCTGTAAACCTGAAACTAACACAATGTTGTAAATTAACTCTACTTCAATTTTAAAAATGGTTAAAAACTATATTGCAAAGATAATCCAAGCCTTCTGAGTACTCCTCCCTCTCAAATTCTGCTTCCTTCCTCACAGAGGTAACCACTGTCTTTATTACTCCTAGTCATATGTGTTTTTTTGGGGTTTTTTGCGGTACGCGGGCCTCTCACTGTTGTGGCCTCTCCCGTTGCGGAGCACAGGCTCCGGACGCGCAGGCCCAGCGGCCACGGCTCACGGGCCCAGCCGCTCCGCGGCATGTGGGATCCTCCCGGACCGGGGCACGAACCCGCGTCCCCTGCAT
>NW_021145673.1:49898-53687 GCF_002837175.3 Physeter macrocephalus | reverse complement strand
TGGCCGCTGAGCCTGTGCGTCCGGAGCCTGTGCTCCGCAGCGGGAGAGGCCACAGCGGTGAGAGGCCCGCGTACCGAAAAAAAAAAAAAAAATCTTAAAAAGTCTACAAATAATAAATGCTGGAGAGGGTGTGGAGAAAAAGGAACTCTTCTACACTGTTGGTGGGAATGTAAATTGGTGTAGCCACTGTGGAGAACAGTATGGAGCTTCCTTAAAAAACTACAAATAGGACTACCATACGACCCAGCAATCCCACTACTGGGCATATACCCTGAGAAAACTCTAATTCGAAAAGATACACGCACCCCAATGTTCATAGCAACGCTATTTACGATAGTCAAGATATGGAAGCAACCTAAATGTCCATTGACAGATGAATGGATAAAGAAGATGTGGTACATATATACAATGGAATATTACTCAGCCATTAAAAAGAATGAAATAATGCCATTTGCAGCAACATGGATGGACCTAGAGATTACCACATTAAGTGAAGTAAGTCAGACAGAGAAAGGCAAACATAATGTGATATCACTTATACGTGGAGTCTTAAAAATGATACAAATGAACTTATTTACAAAACAGAAATAGACTCACAGACATAGAAAAAAACATGATTACCAAAGGGAATGGTGGGGGGAGATAAATTAGAAGTTTGGGATTAACATATACATATTACTCTATATAAAATAGGTAAACAACAAGGACCTACTGTATAGTGCAGGGAACTATATTCAGTATCTTGTAATAATCTATAATGGAAAAGAACCTGAAAAAGTATATATATTAATATACATATAATATGAATAGCTGAATCACTTTGCTGTAAACCTGAAACTAACACAATGTTGTAAATTAACTCTACTTCAATTTTAAAAATGGTTAAAAACTATATTGCAAAGATAATCCAAGCCTTCTGAGTACTCCTCCCTCTCAAATTCTGCTTCCTTCCTCACAGAGGTAACCACTGTCTTTATTACTCCTAGTCATATGTGTTTTTTTGGGGTTTTTTGCGGTACGCGGGCCTCTCACTGTTGTGGCCTCTCCCGTTGCGGAGCACAGGCTCCGGACGCGCAGGCCCAGCGGCCACGGCTCACGGGGCGGAGCACAGGCTCCGGACGCGCAGGCCCAGCGGCCACGGCTCACGGGCCCAGCCGCTCCGCGGCATGTGGGATCCTCCCGGACCGGGGCACGAACCCGCGTCCCCTGCATGGGCAGGCGGACTCTCAACCACTGCGCCACCAGGGAAGCCCACTCCTGGTCATATTTTTATACTTATATCACTGTGTTAGTTTGCTGGGGCTTCCATAACAAAGCACTACAGATTGGGCAGCTTAAACCACAGACACTTATTCTCTCACGGCTCTGGAGGCTAGAAGTCCCCAAGATTGAGATGTCGGCAGGCTTGGTTCTTCTGAGGTCTCTCTCCTTGGTTTGTAGTTGGCCGTCTCCTCCCTCTGTCCTCTTTTTTCCTGTGTATGCACATCCCTGGTGTCTCTTTGTTTGTTCAAATTTTCCCTTCTTATAAGGACATCAGTCAGGTCAATGGTCTTCCTTCTGTGCTTGTCTATGCTCTAACGTCCTCTTCTTATAAGGATACCAGCCATACTGGACTAGGACCACTCTCATGACCTCATTTTAACTGAATTACCTCTTTAAGGACTATGTCCTAATGCAGTCACATTCCGAGGTGCTGGGGGTTAGGACTTTAACATATGAACTTTGAGGGACACAAATCTACCCATTACAACCACCCACACACAAATCTGTCTCCTGTGGCTGGATTTCGAGCATTATAAATGATACTGCAATGAATATTCTCATATAAAACTGTGTCACATTTACTAACTAGATTTGTGTGCATGCCTAGGAGTGGAATACTGAGCTATTTGGGTTATTTATTGACTAGACCATCCTTTTCTTTCTTTTTTTTTTTTAATATATGAAGTTTTTTGTTTGTTTCTTTTTTAAGATGTTGGGGGTAGGAGTTTATTGATTAATTTATTTATTTTTGCTGTGTTGCGTCTTCATTTCTGTGCGAGGGCTTTCTCCAGTTGTGTTAAGCGGGGGCCACTCTTCATCGTGGTACGCGGGCCTCTCACTATCGCGGCCTCTCTTGTTGCGGAGCACAGGCTCCAGACGCGCAGGCTCAGTAGTTGTGGCTCACGGGCCCAGTTGCTCCGCGACATGTGGGATCCTCCCAGACCAGGGCTCGAACCCGTGTCCCCTGCATTGGCAGGCAGATTCTCAACCACTGCGCCACCAGGGAAGCCCCATCCTTTTCTCTTTGATGCACGATGTCATGTATCATGTTGCCAAATGTACATAAGTCTATGTCTGAGTTCATCAGCTTGTGGGTCTATTGCTCTCTCTGGACCAATTCATAAAGGAGAGGGCCTCTGCTATAAGATGAATTATGTGCCCCCCCGACAATTCATATGCTGAAGTCCTAACCCCCTAGTACTTCAGAATGTGAACTAATTTGGACATAGGGCCATTGCAGATAAAATTAACAAAGATGAGGTCATACTGGGGTAGGGTGGCCCCTAACCCAACATGCCTGGTGTCCCTGTGAAAGGGGGAAATTTGGACACAGACACACGAGGCAGATGCCACGTGGAGACGAAGATGGCCATCTATAAGCCAAGGAGGGAGGCCTGGAATAGATGCTCCATTGTAGCTCTAAAAAGGAGCTGTGATTTTGGACTTGCAGCCTCCAGAACTGTGAGACAATACATTTCTGTTGTTTAAGCCACACAGTGTGTGGTACTTTGTCATGGCAGCTGTAAGAAACTAAGATAGCCTCCATTTTGCTTTTTGCTTTTGACCTTTCATCCCCATCTCTCTTCACTGCTTGAAAAGCTAGAAATAACATAGGATGTTGGTAAGGACTTGTGGGTGTATTCAGGGCTGGCATTGCTGGAAAGAATCGCCAATCACACCCTCTACCTCCTGAGCCACCATTATGAGAAAGTACAGAGCAGGGATACGGACCAGGACTCCCGGGATGTGGGTTGAGTCCTCAGTCAGCCACAGACGGCCTATGTGTTTTTGACAAGTTGCTGACCCTCTCTGGGCTTTATTTTCCTCACCTGTAAAATAAGGCTATTAAATGGTAGTTGCCAGGGGCTGAGGGGAAGGAGGGAATGGAGAGTTATTGTTTAATGAGTACAGCGTTTTATTTATCTATTTAATGTATTTATTTATTTTTGGCTGCACTGGGTCTTCGTTGCTGTGCACGGGCTTTCTCTAGTTGCGGCGAGCGGGGGCTACTCTTTGTTGCGGTGCACGGCCTTCTCACTGCGGTGGCTTCTCTTGTTGCGGGGCACGGGCTCTAGGCGCCCGGGCTTCAGTAGTTGTGGCTCGCGGGCTCTAGAGCGCAGGCTCAGCAGTTGTGGCGCACGGGCTTAGTTGCTCTGAGGCATGTGGGATCCTCCCCGACCAGGGCTGGAACCCGTGTCCCCTGCATTGGCAGGCGGATTCTTAACCACTGTGCCACCAGGGAAGTCCATGAGTATAAGAGTTTTAGTTTTACAAGATGAAAAGAGTTCTGGAGATGGATGGTGGTGATGATTGCACAACATTATAGATGTATGTGATACCGCTGAACTGTACACTTAAAAATGGTTACGAAGGGCTTCCCTGGTGGCACAGTGGTTGCGCGTCCGCCTGCCGATGCAGGGGAACCGGGTTCGCGCCCCGGTCCGGGAGGATCCCACGTGCCGCGGAGCGGCTGGGCCCGTGAGCCATGGCCGCTGAGCCTGCGCGTCCGGAGCCTGTGCTCCGCAA
>NW_021145673.1:43786-49862 GCF_002837175.3 Physeter macrocephalus | reverse complement strand
CCGCAACGGGAGAGGCCACAGCAGAGGAAGGCCCACATACCACAAAAAAAAAAAAAAAAAAAAATGGTTACGATGGTAAATTTTATGTTATATAAATTTTACTGCAAGAAAAAGAAATTGGGGGAAAAATAAGGTTGTTAGTCTTGGGATCTTCCAGCTGTTCTGTTTATGGCACAGCGTTTTAGGGAAGCAGGAATAAAAATATTCTGCTGCCTCCTACTCTCTGCAAACTTGGGTGGCAAAGATGATTTCAGTTCTCCTAATTATCTGGGCTGTGGATGGTTCTGTCTCATCCTCAAGATGAGGGGTTTTTTTAATCTGAGCCTCTGCTGGTTTCACAGATGGTTATCTGTGAAAATCTGTCTATTGTAAGACGTGTGTGTGTGTGTGTGTGTGTGTGTGTGTGTGTGTGTGTTGGAATTGCTTATAGTAATTGCTTATCCGATTTCATAAGGATGCTGTCTGGCCAGTGTCAGGATGACTAAGTCCCAGCAGAGCTCGGCCAGATTTGAACCAGAGCTCCAAATAACGTATATAAATCTTCCCTCTCCCTGGACCGTGGGTAGTGGAAATCAGACACCGAGCAACTGGTGTGCTCCAAAGGGTTCGGAACTGAACGTTGGCTCTCTCGTTCTCTGCCTGGCATCTGGCTTTCGTTAGGTTATAAAAAACAGTTTATGGCCCTTCTGGTTAGAACAATAACTTTTACAATATTCATGGTGGCTGAGTGGTGATCAGAGAAAGAAAGCCAGCCAAATAAACATCACTGCATCCTGGCTCTTTGTCATGGGTGGTGCCAGCCTTATGTGTTAGCCTTTTAATCTTGCATCAGCCCTGTAAAGCAGCTGTTGTGATTGCTGTTTTCAGCTTTAGCTCGGAGAGGCTTAGAGACTTTACCAAGTTCACATAGCCAGCAGAGCCTGGGTTCGAATCCAGGTTTTCTGATTCCCAGGCCAGCATCCTGTTCTCTTTTCTCTTTTTCAATGCTGCCTAGCCAATTTGTGATGACAGTTTTACTTGCTACAATTTTATCTCTTAGTTCAGCTAAACCCTGAGCTCCTACGCCTCTGTAGGCTAACGTCTCTCACTCAGTAAGACAGGGCTTCTGCGCTGGAATTACTAGACCGCATTCTGTGAGGACAGGGCCTGCATATGTAGGTGCTTCACAAATACGGGTTCAGAGGAGGAGCAGGTGGGCCCCCAACACAGTATACTGCGCTAGAATCGGGCTTCCTGGAGCTTCCTCTGATCGGTCCCTAGGGTGCCCTCTGCAGCGAGGGCCCCTTTGGTGGACACCGTGATGTGACACCTAGACCCCCTGCACCGGAGGACTCGCTTCCCCAGCTGCTGGGAGCGCTGTCTTCAAAAAAAACCTCAGCTGTCAGCCCCTTCAGGGTCTGCTTCGGTGGCAGAGAGCTGGCTAGTCCTAGGTTATACACTTTCCGTGATGGCTGCATCCAACGGGGACGGTAAAAAGGCCTGGTCAGCTCAGTCCCAGGGGAGACAAATGTGAAAGTCATCCTGGCTCCCGTGTACCCTGTGGATGTGACAAGGCAACCGTCGGCCCGCGTCTTCTCCCCCCGCCCAGCCCTTCGTCCTTCCTCTCCCCTCCTCAGGGGATGGTTCCATGACACTGCTCAACAAGCATCCTGTGTGCACACTTCTCTGAGTCTGCTTTCCAGGGGACCCACCGTGTACCAGCACCCACCTCCCCCTTCTTCTACAGGATAGACTGGAAGAGTGGCCCGGTACCCTGGAGGCTCCTCTTCTCCGAGCTACACAACCGCACACACTTTGGCGTGGCCCTGGCTTCTGAGGGCGCCCTATCTTGGGCGCTCTGTCAGGTTCTTCTGAATTCACTCTCCGGGGCAGGCGGGGAGCCTGGTTTTCTGGGGCGACCCCACAACACTGGGACTTTCTCATTGACTATGGAGGCTGTCACTGGACTGCTTCCAGCATAGAGGGAAGCATCACTCTCTACCTCCACAGGAGCGAAATTTAGTTAGGAAACCTAACAGGTAGGTTAGGCAAAAAGTTGGCAGGTAGTACGGGGTTGCATTTCATCTTTCCAAGTCTCTTCTGCCCCAAGAGGGGAGCGAGCTCATCAGGCATCTGCTAAAGACAATAACTAATTGCATGCAATTGCTGAGGCTCTTAAAAACTGGCGTCTACCTGCCTTTGCAGAATCTTGATGTTGAGGGGGATCCGAGATGAAAACAGAGTTTATGACCCTTTTGCTCAGCAGGTGGGAGTGACTTTATTATTTTTAAAGCCTGAGGCGTGGACCCTGGGTACCTGGATTCCTTCAGGGTATCACTGCGTGTGCCCTGCCCTCCGTATGGTGCCTCCCTGCTGAAAGGGAGTACATCATTTAGGATTCTCTGGTTGCAAGGAACAGAAATAATGACCTAGTTTAGCCACAGTAACAACCGAAGCCAGAAGGGGAAATTTAGTTTAATGTGTTTCACCAAACCTAAGGTCAGAAATGCTGCCAGGACCCAGAAAGGGATCAGACGCGTGATCTGGGACCTCTGTCCCTGAATTCTGCATCCGTGCATCAGTGTGTGCACGTGCATGTGTGTGTACGTGTGTGTGCATGCGTGCTCTGCACGTGTGTGAAAGTGTGCACATTCTAGATTAGGTGCCTCAGGAGAGCAAATTGCCAATCGTCCACTCCAGAGTTTATATTTAACCACATCAAGATACTAAGATTCTAACTGAACTCTCTTCGACCCAATCCTAAATTCCAGGGAAATACAATTTTATTGGTAGGTTTTGGTCAGACATTAACTTCTGATGCGATTAGGCAAGGATGCTAGGGAGGAACATGTAGTGCAAACCTGCTGCAGGAACCCAACCCTGTGGATGTGATCGACAGACCAAAAGGTGGGCGCTCCCAGCCAGCCTTGGAGATCACGCTGTCACTGCTTTTAGCTAGGCAGCTCACTTTGCTATCTGACCTGGGTAATGATGGTTAGGCTGCTGGCTAAAGTCATTAAGCCCCACTACTCCCCCTGCATCGCATCCAAGGCATCCAAGCAAACCTTTCCTGAGCTCACCTTGGTGCAGAGCCCTGGAAGGTACAGTCTTGCCTTCAATGAGCACGCAGCCTAACGGAGGACTAAGGAGAGGTGAAAATACAACCAACTGTGAAAGATGGTGAGAATCTCTGTGTTCAATAAGAAACACTATCAGTTGTTGAATGACTGTTATATACCAGGTGTTTTATATGTATTATCTCTAAACTTCACAACCAATTTGTCAGGAGATAGTATTATATGCCCATTTTAGAAAACAGGAAACTGACGCTCCAGGAAGTTAATTAACGCATCCAAAATCCCATTGGTAGCAAGTAGTAGAATTTAGGATTATTTTTTTTGTCTTTTCAGTTTCTTTCTTTCTTGTTTTTTAAAATACAATTTAGGGTTTGATTCCAAATCTGGTTAGCTCTAAAGCCAGTAGTCTTCCCAGAACAATCTATCATCGTCTAAATAACTAATAGATTACACAAGTAAAACCTTAATAATTCATACGTTGTATGATTCAGGAATGCCATAAGGGGCTGTGTGATGCCAAAACCATTCGAAGAAACACTGGAACATTCTGTCAGTCATCGGCAGCCCAGACTTTAGTCTAGACTGATTCCCTGTAATTTATGGGATGGGAAGACTTCACCAAATTAATTCACTATGCCTGTTTTGTGCTTATTAATTGCTTTGACAATCATCCAGATGCTTGTGTTGACTTGGTCCAGGCGTGTGGTGCAAACCAAGAGTGACACGGGGAAGGAGGAGGGCCTGGATGCTTTGCTTTCAGGGTCTCTGACTGAGGCAGGGAAAGTGGGTAGGCCCAGCCGGGGGTCGGTGTGTTGCCTGTACAAGACAGGGTGGGGGAGTGGAAATGGCACTGGATTTCGAGCCCAAATAGCTGGCTTTCACTCTAGTACTGATTCTTAACAATGCTGGGCCTCAGGCAGAGTCACTTCTCATCCCTGAGCTCCAGCTTTCTCATCTTTAAAATGGTCTTATTAAACCCAACTTGCCTCCCCCTCTGCATTGCAATAATTATGGTTATTAGCGTGTGGCCATCAGAGTTACCCTGCAACAATAATGGTTAAATTTTACTGACACTTGCGTTTATTTCCTCACAACCCTAAGAGGCCGATCCTATTATTAGCCCCATTTTACAGATGCGGCCGTTGAGAGCTCAAAGGATGAAATAATATGCCCCAAACCAAGCCTGCCTGGACCCAGAGCCTGGCCTGGATAGTCTATCACTTGTCAGATTGTCATGATTGCCCTGCAAGGCCCTAATCCAGGAAGCCCAAGGTGTGACCTAGGCAGGGTGGGAGCTGGGGAGGGGCAGATACTCAGAGCTTGGCTGCCTCACCTTCTTCATCATCACCAAGGAAATGAGCTCTCCCTTGCGGTTGCCATGGAAACCATCTAAGCTCCTTTCTCTCACCTTCACCATGGAGACAGCCAAGTGGAAAGCAGCTCTTGGAGTGGGAGGAAGGCCCCGCAGAGGGAGAGGGGAGAGTGTGCCTGCAGACAATTCTGTGTTGTTTGTGAGGCAGCGTATCCAGTAGGAACCCAGAGCCGGGAATTCCCGCTCTGTCGAGGAATGTGGAGTCATTCCTGGAGCTGTGCAGAAATACAGTGTCAAAGCCTGGATGTCCCTGGGGAAACACAGGTGACAAGAATTGTTTTCTGAGTTTATTTCTAGAGGCTGCCTTTCCTTTAGTCAACCATTGTCCAGTGTAAAGGAAATCCCCAAATTTTCATGTCTCACAAATGCCGAAAACCTGCCCGGCCAGGTCTTCTCTTTGTCTAATCTTACTTCCAGCCTGCTGGGTGACATTGGGTAACTCGACTATTTCTCCCTGGTACCTGTCAAATAAAGCAGATGGGCTAGCTCAGTGGCTCTCAGACATCCAGATTTCCAAGCCAGTAAAAGTTCTTTAAAACACATGAGGCTCCAACCTAGGTTGCCAGACTTTTATTTTGTAAGCTAAGGACATAAACATTTAAAAACTGTGTTATCTCCAGAGGAAGGACGGTGCGATGGTGAAGTGCGTGCAGTGAAACCAGACCACCAAGCTCAGGTCCTGACTCCATGACAACCTCCCCCAGGACGCGTGCCGACTTGACCTCCACGTCTCAGTTTCCTTGGAAGTAAAATTGGATTAATAATAGCATCTATCTGCTCAACGGACAACCTGTTAAAAAATGGGCAGAAGACCTAACTCCACGTCTCAGTTTCCTTGGAAGTAAAATTGGATTAATAATAGCATCTATCTGCTCAACGTTGCTAATTATTAGAGAAATGCAAATCAAAACCACAATGAGGTATCACCTCACGCCGGTCAGAATGGCCATCACTAAAAACTCTACAAATAACAAATGCTGGAGAGAATGTGGAGAAAAGGAAACCCTCCTACACTGTTGGTGGGAATGTAAGTTGGTGTAGCCACTGTGGAAAACAGTATGGAGGTTCCTCAGAAACTAAAAATAGAACTACCATATGATCCAGCAATCCCACTTCTGGCATATATCCAGACAAAAGTCTAATTCAAAAAGATACACACACCCCCCTATGTTCATAGCAGCACTATTTACGATAGCCAAAACATGGAAACAACCTAAATGTCCATCAACAGAAGAATGGTTAAAGAGGATGTGGTACATATATACAATGGAATACTACTCAGCCATAAAAAGGAACGGAATTATGATATCTGCAGCAACATGGATGGACTTAGAGATTATCATACTGAGTGAAGTAAGTCAGAAAGCAAAAGGCAAATAACATATGATATCACTTATATGTGGAATCTGAAATATGACACAAATGAACTTATTTATGTCACAGAAACAGACTCACAGACATAGGGAACAGACTTGTGGTTGCCAAGGGGGAGGGAGCTGGGATGGAGTGGGAGGTTGGGGTTAGCAGATGTAAGCTACTACATATAGAATGGATAAATAACAAGGTCCTAATGTATAGCACAGAGAACCGTATTCAATACCCCATGATAAACCATACTGGAAAAGATTTTTTTTTTTTTTTTTTTTTG
>NW_021145673.1:25895-38597 GCF_002837175.3 Physeter macrocephalus | reverse complement strand
AAACTAAAAATAGAACTACCATATGATCCAGCAATCCCACTTCTGGCATATATCCAGACAAAAGTCTAATTCAAAAAGATACACACACCCCCCTATGTTCATAGCAGCACTATTTACGATAGCCAAAACATGGAAACAACCTAAATGTCCATCAACAGAAGAATGGTTAAAGAGGATGTGGTACATATATACAATGGAATACTACTCAGCCATAAAAAGGAACGGAATTATGATATCTGCAGCAACATGGATGGACTTAGAGATTATCATACTGAGTGAAGTAAGTCAGAAAGCAAAAGGCAAATAACATATGATATCACTTATATGTGGAATCTGAAATATGACACAAATGAACTTATTTATGTCACAGAAACAGACTCACAGACATAGGGAACAGACTTGTGGTTGCCAAGGGGGAGGGAGCTGGGATGGAGTGGGAGGTTGGGGTTAGCAGATGTAAGCTACTACATATAGAATGGATAAATAACAAGGTCCTAATGTATAGCACAGAGAACCGTATAAAGAATATTTTTAAAAATGTATATATATGTGTAACTGAATCACTTTGCTGTACAGCAGAAATTAACACAACATTGTAAGTCAACTCTACTTCAATTAAAAAATATTTGGTCACAGGAAATCAAGGGCAATGAAGAATAAAGGATGGAAAAATACTTTGAAATGCTTTATTTAACGATATATATTTTAGTAATGGTAAAAAAAATGATTTAAAATTCTATAAAAATGTTTATTGAATCAAAAAAATATATAATAGCATCTGTCTCTTCAGCCCCTGTGGTGATGAAATGAGACAAACTGCGCAGAGCTTTTAGCACAAGGCCCAGCACAATGGCAAAACTCAAGAAATGCTAGCAAATATTATCACAATCACCATCATGTCATACAGGAAATTTTAACAACAAATAAAGCAAAAAAAAAAAAAAAAAAAAAAAAAGAACTCAATCTAAGGCAAAAGGACAGTGTTTAAACTGGGTATATTTAGCTTTGGGGGGACTTCCTTGTTGGTTCAATGATTAGGACTGCGCCCTTCCATCGCAGAGGGCATGGGTTCCATCCCTGGCCGGGGAACTGAGATCCCGCAAGCCACGTGGCCGAAAAAAAAATTTAGCTTTTGGAAAAAAAGTCACTCCGTTGTCCTCACTGACTCTCCATTCCCTCAGGGTGGAGCTGAGAATCACTGGATTCCGTGACATTTAGGTCCCTTCTGCTCTAAGAGGCAACGCTTTTCATTCTCAAACAGCCTTGATTAGCCAAAGGACAGTCCAGGGGCCCAGAGCCAAAGATGAGTGACAAATCAGGTGCCCTTAGTGGCCATCCCGAACCTGAGGCAGGCCCGGCTCTCAGCAGCAAAGACGTCTCCGTGCCTGGCGGTTTCAGGAAATGAGGAAGCACTGACACCCGATCCGAACCTTCACCAGCCTCCTCCCTGTCTCTGCGACTCAGGGTTAGGCCACACCGGCAATTAACTGAAGGCCTAGGGTCCTGGTCTGGGATGCAGAGACTCTAACTGCCCCGGTTTTGTCCTCCGCTAAGGCCGTTTGGCCCAGTTCCTGCGCTGCCACCCCAGGCGCACCCCGTCTCCCCGCCCTCGGCTGCTGCAGGGAAGTGCAGAGCCCTCCAAGCAGAGGCCTCATCTTCCAATCTAGTCTCCCTCCCGCCTCTCCCCACTGGGACTTGGGTGGTGGAAGCGGTCGGAGGAACTCGGAGGAACAACAAACAGACAGAGGCAAGGAGCCCGAAGAGCTCAGGATCCAGAGAGAAAAGCCTTCAGAATCAGAATGAGTACGCAGCTTCGTCTCTGGGACTTCATTTTTCTTTGCTGTAAAACAGGGGCAATCTTGTCCACCCTACAGATGGGATGAAATAACGCGTGGGCTCATAATCATAATATTAATTCAGGCGTGGGTCCAGGTTTTGTGGGGCCTGAAGCTTATTCAGTTTGGAGGGGCCTCTTTAAGAAGAAGAATAAAAATTTACAAATACGAAATTGAATATGAAAGGAAATGTTTACTTAGGAGAAAGAAGTCACAACAAATGACAATTTTTTAGAAACCGCAAAAACTACAAACATCACAAAATCCAGAAAAATAACCTATTTTATTAATTAACATATGCTTCTATAATACTTTTTCCTACATTTTTTGGGCTGTGAACACTGGTAGCCTCTTTATAGGACGATGATTTTATAACATTTTCTATAGAGAGATTATAAAGTTGATTCAGTCTGTTCTCTCGCACAGTTGATCTAAGTTTGTTTTTTATTATTGATAGTTTCAACTAGATGTCAAGAAGGAAAAAATTTTCTGTTTGCAATCTTATGCATTCATGATTGGAAGAGTTTTCCTCGGACTTATTCTGACTTGCTGCTTCTCTGCAGCGCCATATTTTTGCAGCCAGCATGTGTTCATTTCACAGTATGGCTTTTAGTCCTGCAACTTTCTGTTTACGCTGCTTGGTGGGTCCACACAGCAGGTCCTCAGAGGATGCCCAGAAGCCATTCCTCCCCCAGAATGGCTGGCAATAACTTCATGGGGGTGATTTTGAAACATGTTAATATATCCACTAACCCAAACAAAATGTGTCTCTAGGCCCACTCCTAACATTTATGTAGCCCAGGACAAGCCTACATATAGAGGTCCACATTCTTACGTTTAAAACAAATACTCGGGCTTCCCTGGTGGCGCAGTGGTTGAGAGTCCGCCTGCCGATGCAGGGGACGCGGGTTCGCGCCCCGGTCCGGGAAGATCCCACGTGCCGCGGAGCGGCTGGGCCCGTGAGCCCCGGCCGCTGAGCCTGCGCGTCCGGAGCCTGTGCTCCGCGACGGGAGAGGCCACAGCAGTGAGAGGCCCGTGTACTACAAAAAAACAAAAACCAAAAAAAAAACAAAACAAAATACTTGAAAATAAATACTTGAAAGTTATCAACAAAGCCAACAAAGTGTTAAATAACTTATCTTTCATCCTCCTACCTTGGTAACCTGCAAGGCCGGGTTCAAATTTAGAATTCTCAGAACCCTCGGAGCGCCATACTAGAATGTGTTGTGTGGGGAAAGCTGCTCCTTGCGCCGGCTCACCGCTTGTCTCCTTCCCCTCCAGGAGAGAGCGCCGATTTCGTACCTACACAAGCACGTGGGCACTGGCTCTCAGCTGTGCGAAGCTGACCTCATGAGCTGCATCCTCGGGCATAGTTGCTCTGGCTTCCAGTTGGGTTTGGCCAACGGGAGGCACCTACAGGAAATGGGAGGGGGTGGGAGGACAGGGCCATGGGTATTCATTTCTCCGGCTTGGCGATGCTCCTGCCTCGTGGCCTTCTCCTGCGGCACAGCTCGCACTGAATTGCCTCTCCAGGCTCATGGGTGGCAGGGGCTTTCCTGCTCTCGCTGGCCCCGCGATGCTTTACTTTCCCATCCTGGTTTCGCTGACCCTGCTTATACCTTTGTAAATAGTCCCTTTATTGCACTCCCATGAATCACCTCTTTGAAGAATGCCATCTGTTTCCTGCTGGAAGCCTGGATGATATAGCTGTTATTACTATCCCTCTTAGTTTAAGAAACATGTCGATTTCCTGTGTGATCCTACGGAGTCAGCAATCCTTTCCGAGCCTCAGTTTCTCCACCCGTTAAATGAGAATATAATACCCCAGCCTTTCCTACTTCAGAAGGATATTTTAAGAATTAAATGAGTCAATAGAGGTGAAAATATTCTGGGGAATATAAAGCACAACAGTAACTCTATTATTAGAATTATTAAAGGCAATAATAGTAATTAAGTTGTTCCCGACCAGAGATCTCCTCTGATCCCTCTCCTCTCTAGCACGGGAGCAATGACTGAGTCTTCAGTCTTTGGCAAAGCTGGTGTCCTTTGCTGCAAAGTTCTGTGCTGCTGAAGGATGAAACTCTGACCAAGATACACAATTCTCAGAGCTGCTGCCACCACATTTTGACAAATGACCACGGTGGGCCCAGGGCTGGGCTTCAGCCGCTTGGAGCTCCCTCTCCTGAGCAGACCCTGCCCTGCCCTTGCAGCCTCTGGGCTGTGTTTGCAGACAGCAGAGCCCAGGGCCCTGGCTGAAGCCACATGAGACCGCAGGAGCAGAGGGGAAGTGGAGTCTGACTCAGTGAGAGCTGGTATGGGCTCAGGCTACTCTAAGCTCCGGGCAGAAAGAAAACAGCAGTGGAGTATGTGTGGCCAGGTGGGCTGGGACTGCCCCCAAGCTGAGAGTGAGGACGGTGGCCCTAATGGGCACGGTGTTAGTTTTCTGTGCCCATTCAGAACAGGAGCATGCCTCTGAGGGCTTCTGTGCCGCTCCGGTCCAGCCTCTTGATCCATCAAGTACTTCCACTGTCCCTTTTATCCAGCACATTCTCTCCACCAGGCTGACAAGGGAGGGACACTAGGATGAGCAAGGTTAATCAGTGGCCTCTGTGTGCTCCAGAGATCTCTGCCCCACGTTGTTTGAAATCAGAAGTCAATACCCCTGGAGCTATAGAAAAAGACAATGGTGACTCAGTGGTCTGTTTCCTTTCAAAGCTGACCCCAAAGTCTCACCCACGATATCACTAGCACAGCGGGGTTACGTGGGTTTCTATGGTCTGGCCTAGGAATCTAAACCCTCATTAATTACTTGGTACCCATGGGAAAGTCTGTTCTGATCTCAAACGCTGCGATTCAGTGGACCTCTTGGACATAGACCAACCTTACGTTGGGAAATGGCTGAATTAACTATAGTCAGACATGTCAAATCCGGCAGAGAGGCTGGTCTTGAAAAGCTGTGTGGGCTTTGGAGAAGGGGAGAGCAAGGGAGAGAAATACAGATGACACAACAGTGTGACAACGCTGGGAAAATGCAGGGGGCTGCAGCACGCATGGTGACATTCTGTGGTAGTCGCCGGGCAGCTCAGAAAGGGAGGCTCCCCAGAGCTCATCTCTGTCAAGGGACTCATTAGCACCCCTTTTCTGTCTGGCTCTGTTGACGGAAAACAACGTCTGTGGCCCAGTCCCTCTGGGACTTCGCCTCAGGAGAAGCTGTGGGAGCACAGGTGTGAGACGGAGGTCTTCCAGAAGCTTCCAGATTTAAACCAGTCCCATGGAGACAAGACAGATTGCCTATAAAGAGGTGTATTATAGGGGTTTCCCTATAATACAGGGCGCAGTGGTTGAGAGTTGTATTATAGGCTTCCCTACAATACAGGGCGCAGTGGTTGAGAGTCCGCCTGCCGATGCAGGGGACGCGGGTTCGTGCCCCGATCCGGGGGAGCGGCTGGGCCCGGGAGAGGCCACAGCAGTGAGGGGCCCGTGTACGGCCAAAAAAAAAAAAAAAAAAGGAGTTGTATTATAGCCAAGCTCCAGGGTATATATTCATCCGTGCCGGAGATTCTTACCCCTTTTGAAAGAAAAAGCCACATATCTGGCCAAAAGACAAAGCGGAAAAAATGTACTGTTGAACAAATACGATGGTCGCTCAGAATGTTTGAAATGATGAACTGTGTGGAAAAAAAAAAAAAAAAAAGCCTGGGGCAAATTGTCAGCAGGCTATATTTGGGGGTCCAAATCCAGGGCCCCTGCCAACTGATTCACAGCCCTCGTGTTTTTCCATGCCTATTTATAACTGTCCACACATTCACACACAAAAAACGCAGTGGACATCCGACTTAGTTTTTAAATGACTAAAATATTCTAAATGTATCCGGTTACAGCACGTGAGAGCTTTTAATGCGGCTGCGATCAGCCTTACTTACTGGGAAACGGATTAATCAATGTGCAGAAAACAACGTAACAGGATCCTTTGGGAATTTGAAAGTATGAAAACAACTTTTTACAAACGTGTAAGCAACTCACTTCAACAAAACTTTATTGGGCAACAACCATCTGAACGGGCTAACTTGAGACCTAAGTATGAGGAACACACGATCTCTGGTCCCAAGGACTTTTCTTGGGGGTACAGATAATGAAATAAAATGCACGAAAAGGACGATCAGTGCCTTAACACAACTGCTGACGAATTTATTAGGCACACAGAAGAGGGAGTGAACCTAATGGGCATTGGACTGTCTCCCCTTTGGGGAGACACGTGGTTCCCGGGAAGTAGATGCTCCTGCCCAGCCTCAGACGTTGAACACATGACGGCCTTGTCCAATCAGTGCACTCTGTTTTCCTGGGCACAGTGATTGGCTCAGGGTGACCATGTGCTCTAAGCCGGACCAATCAGAGTGAAGATCAAGCTTTCAGCTAGAAATGCTGCACAAAAGACTGTTTTTGTTGGCTGTGAAGGAAAAAGCCCCAGGAGCTGCTGAAAGCTATTTAGTACCTATGAGGTGAGTCAGCCTTCAGATGAGGTTGAAGGCAGACGGTGAATGAAGAGACAGAAATAAACGAGTCCCTGAATCACCATAATATTCCTTACCTAACACCATTTTTTTTTTTTTTTTTTTTTTTTTTTTGGTATGCTGGCCTCTCTCTGCTGCGGCCTCTCCCGTTGCGGAGCACAGGCTCCGGACGCGCAGGCCCAGGGGCCATGGCTCTCAGGCCCAGCCGCTCCGCGGCATGTGGGATCCTCCCAGACCGGGGCGCGAACCCGGTTCCCCTGCATCGGCAGGCGGACGCGCAACCACTGCGCCACCAGGGAAGCCCCCTAACACCATTTTTATTTTTGATGTTTCAGTCACATGAGACAATAAATTCCTCTTCTTGCTGACATCAGTTTGAGTTGGATTGTTTTTGAACTTGCAACCCAAATCCATCCTTACCAATACAGGATGAAATAAGGTGTACTTCCTGGAGGAGGTGGCTGATAACCTAAAACTTGAGGATGAGTGGGATTTGGATCAGTGATATGGGAGAGGACAAGGATGATTCTGGTAGCTGAACAGTTGCATGCCGCTGATGTGGGATGAGGCGTATTCCTACTAAACCGACCCTGGAAAGATTGGGCTGGGTCAGATCATGCAAATAGGGAAGGACACGCTAAGAAATTAGGTCCTAATTTTGTAGGCAGTGTTTGTGTGGGTGTCATGGGAGGTTGTCCCCTGCTTCCTCAAAGCTCTTCCCAGGTACCAGGGGTTCATTTAATCACTAGCATTTGCTGTTCAGATGATCATGGGTCAAACTTTACAGCAAATGGAAAACAAAGCCAAAATGTTCCAGTGAAAAAGCAGGGACTGACTGTATTAGTTTCCTAGGGCTGTCATAACAAATGACCACAAACTGGGTGGCTTAAAACAATAAAAATTTAATTCTCACACAGTCTGGAAGCTGGAAGTCCTAAATCAAGGTGTCAACAGGGTCATACTCCCTCAGAAGGCTCTATGGGAGGATCCTTCCTTGCCTCTTCCAACTTTGGGGGGCCCCAGCCGTTCCTTGGTTGTGGCAGCATCACTCTAATCTCTGCTTCTGTCTTCATGGGGCTTTCCGCCCGCCATCTCTCTGTGTCCTCTCCTCTCCCTCAAAGGACACCAGTCATTGGATTTAGGGCCCGCTCTAAATCCAGGATAATTTCATCTCGAGATATCTAACTCATTATATATGCAAAGACTCTATTTTCAAATAAGATCACATTCTGAGGGTCCAGATGGCATGAAGTTTGAGGGGAGACACTAGGCAACCCACTACACTGACCAAAACCCAAAGCCAACTTATGCCAGTTAAACCATGAGGCCCCCTCCTGATGGCAGCACTGGGGCCTTTGTGGGCATTGCTGGGCCCTCAGTTCTCTTGTGAGCCCCCTGTGCCCACCTTAAAAATTAGAATAACTAATTTCTTGAGAACTTGTAATATAAGAAATACTGCACTAGGGAATTCCCTGGTGGTCCAGTGGTTAGGACTCGGTGCTTTCACTGCCAGGGGCCCGGGTTCAATCCCTGGTCAGAGAACTAAGAACCCACAATCCCACAAGCCATGCGTCACGGCCAAAAAAGAAGTACTGCACTAAAAGCCTCCTCTTCAAGTGTAGGTACTCCCCTTGGCATCTGACAGGGCAAGGCTTTTCAAGGAAGGAAAATAGCAGGAAAGAAGGAAGGACATGGCAGGGAGACCGTATAATCCCCCTGTACAGATTCAGCTCAAAAAAGCAAAGTGACTTGCTCAAGTGGAAGGCACAGTGCCGGGATGTAAGGACACTCCTTCTAATTCCAAACTGATGTTGTTATCCACTCTCAGACTACTTTCTTGGCTCAGAAGGACAAAAATAAAAGACAGCATGAAAGTCTAATGAATTACCTTGACTCTTGGCTCTATCCTGATGACCACGTTAAGGGAGAAAAAGAGAAGGTCAGTGCACAGCATATTTGAAACCCTGAGCTCCACCTCTGAATTTACAATTTATACTTTCAAGTGCCTTTAATGGCATCGTGTTGGAAAGGCGTAAATCAACAGGAGGTTAATCTGATGCTTTCAGGACATTTTGTTGCTGGGCTGAGCAGCGGCCTGACAGTGGAGGGGGGCAGGTGAAAAGGGAAGCCTTTCAGGGGACATCATCCAATTTATATATATGAAAAAATTAGCGACTCAATTTTGACAGGGGCCCAGGAGACAGACTTTGGATTGAGTCATCATAGATTATTTTCTGAATCCAACAGGCTAAAGTGATTTCATGGCTCAGAAGGCTAAAACAATTGGGACAGGATTTCTCAGGGTTTTGGAAACAAACCAGAATATGCTATCCTTCTCTTGTGCAAAACTACAGTGCATTCATGCCTGGCATTCTGTGTGCATTTCTGGTGGTTTGATCTCAAGAAAACTACTGTAATTCCTCATTTGTTTCACTGATGGGAGATAAGGTCTACATATAAGTGAGTCTTTCAGGTAACTGAAGATTAACCAATGGAGAGCTGAAAAACACTGAAATTCTGACCATTTGGGGAGGACCTTTTCCAAATGGTAGTACACATCTTTGTACCTTCTGAGACTAGAAAATGAAAGGATGAATCAGGGTCAGTAGTAGGAGCATCACTTACCCTCCTGGACTGTCCACAGCGAGGCTGCCAGTGGCAGGACAGCTCAGTGGTGAGTCTGGGCCTCGAGTCAAATTGATCCAACTTTGAATTCCCAGTTGTGCGATCTTATAGAAGTGAACTACCCTCTCAGACTCAGTTTCCTCAAACATAAAATGAAAATAGGGAATTCCCTGGCAGTCCAGTGGTTAGGACCCCATGCTTTCACTGCCGAGGGCCTGGGTTCAATCCCCGGTCTGAGAATTAAGCTCCTGCAAGATGCGTAGCACCACCAAAAAAATAAATAAATAAAAAAATAAAAATAATTCTTACCTCCTGGGGTTGTTGTGAGGATTAAAGGAGATCATGTACATACATAACATACACAGCGCTTTTAGTAGCACATCTGACAAACAGAATGTGCATGTATCATTATTATCAACGATGCATCAGAAAGCCAGCTATTATTATTGCCCCTGTACTAACCACCCCCAAAGACTGTTATTTTCATTGGAAGAGCACGGAGTTCACTGAGTTTTATGTCTGTTTTGTGTTTTTTATGTTCTCTTTTTGAAGCGGGGAGGTGGTCTGGTCATGTCCTTGCTACCCATCTCTTCCTACTGGGGGCACCTGTCACAGGTAGCCTCCCTCATACTTTCTCATTCCGTTCACTCACCTAACATCCACTGGTGACAAAGTACAAAGTAGAAAATAAAGGCCAAAAAAGAGTTCCAGATACAGAGTTTTGAAAACTGAGAGGAGGGGGGGATGAATAAATGAATGAATGGATGAGTGAGTGAGTGCGTCATGGATGAAGGAATTGACAAGAAGGTCAAAAGAGCAAGAGGAGATTCCATCAACCTCATAGGCCTCTCCCAGAGTGCACGCCTAATTTTCCATTGTCATCAGACATCTGCAAACGGCATCACAGAGTTTGCCTTTAGCATGAGTGAAAGGTCTGGAAGAATCTCTCATGTCCTTAAGAGCCCACCCTTCAAGATGCAGTTATTTAAACTTTGGTGCCTCAGACTCAACAGATCCAAAATACTAAGCGTTGGGAACTTCCTGGCAGTCCAGCTATTAGCACTCGGCACTTCCACCGCCGTGGCCCCAGGTTCAATCCGGGAACTAAGATCCCACAAGCTGCGTGGTGCAGCCATAAAACAAAAACAAACAAAAAAACAACCACCAAAACCCCAAATACTAGGCATATGACATTCACAGCCAAAGCTGTCTCTCCTCCCTACATGCCTGTTCCATCTGCTGACAATACATCCAGGGATGCTGCGGAACATCTGGGAGATGTTAGGACTCTGCCCCCGTGCTTGCCTCTCACCTCCAGTTACCGCAAAGAGATTCTCCTCTGTGATAACTCCTCTGCCCCTTTCCATTTCCCTTCCTCACCTCTGGTTGGAATTCCTTTGATTCCTTACTTAAATATTTGCTTGTGCCTTCTAGTGAATGCAATGCCATGGATGCATTTAGGGAGGAGGAATTCAAGGAGATGGGACTACGGCATCAAAGCTGCAAAGCTCGGGAAAAGAACGTGGTCTGGGAAAAGTTGGTACACTTGGCAATAAGAGGTTCCTTTTTTTGGTTGTGATTTACCTGGGTGGTTTTAGTCCAAAGTGCAATTCTAATCAGCATTGTACTGAAATATCGATGTACACAACGACAGAGACTTGCCATTAGCATGAGTGTCAGATCTGAAAGGACTGAAGGATTCTCCATTCCATAACCTTTACTCTGCAGCTTTGAAAATTAGGCCCAAAGAAGTAAGTGACTTGCCCAAGTGACTGACAGAGTCTCCGAGTCCCTAGATTCAGAGCCTAATGTTTTTTCCACTAGATCACCGGTTCTCAGCCTGGATTCACATTAGAATCACTTAGAGAGCTTTTTAAAAAAATATCTATGTCTGAGCTGAGCTTTCCTCCGGGATTCTGATGTAACTGTCCTGAGATGGAGCTCAAACCACTGGACAAGAGCTAGATTCAGGCTATTCGTAGCTGAGCCTTTTACCCTCTCTCCGATTCAGTCCCTTCATACGAAATAAAGAAAGAAAAAAAAAAGACTATTTCAATTCAAATGAAAAGCAGAATATAGTTAGTGAGTCAGAAAACATTCGAACCAAAATCACATGAGAGATAAATTTGTCCAGTGGTTTCTTAAAAATTTAACTGTGGATGCCTTTCTCCAAATGAATTCTCAAGGAGCGGCCCACTACTAAAACAGTTAAGGCTGGAGCTTGTTAAGTTGCTGTGGGCGTGAGGGCCCGAGCCCAGGCAGTGGGGACAGCAGGGACAGGCAGGGAGCCCCCGCGGCAGCGATGAGCGAGGTGTCGGCTGTGGTCTTCAGCACCCGCACCTGCGTTTCCCTGCTCACCTCTCAGGGAAAGTAGAAGCAGCTCGGGGAGGAGGAGAACTGATTCAGTGGACCAGGGAACGCGACTGGGAGGGGACTGGGAAGTGTGTCTCTCCCATTCTAAGATGTTGGAGGTTGTAAAATGTACTGCTGATTGAATAACAGCTTTGTGGGGATAAAAGCACCGCTATTTGCTGGGGTCCACCATTTAAGAAAAATTAATGGACAGTAGCATCCTTTTATCCGCACCGTTGATTACATAACTTTCTTTTTTAGTGAACAGCTAAAATTTTTATTTAAGTATATCCCGACTCTGAAAATTCTTGTGAATTCCCTTCTGCTGTTGGCAGGCATGCATAGCACCCAGGTGACGTGTGATCTTCATACGTCAACGTGTAACCTTGGTCTCGTGAACACCTTCACAACTGAGCAGCATACTGGGATTCTAGATTGGCATTTCCTAGTTGGTTAAACTCCTAGTTTCATTGTTTCTTTTGCCCCCTTAATTGAATTACCTATTACTGGAAATAAACCGATTTTCTTGGAAATCAGCCAGGAGCTTTTCATGAATGGCTGTTCTGGAGCCTAAGGAAAAATTACTTTTTAGTTAAGAACCGACTGCATTAATCTTGCTTAACTTAGAAGAATCTAAGATATATTCTGAAAGATTTGGTGATTTCAATGGCATTTTAATGTATTGGTATATGAGAGGCAGTCTTTGGCATATAAATAATTTTTGTCTCAAGGCTGCAGTGCAGTGTAAGATTATGAAGACAAATTTAGATGAGAGTTACTGAGATCCGCATTTAAGATTCAGCAAAACACGATGGCACCAGCGCAAAGAATTCAACTGTGGGGAAGGTGGGGTGAGCACACACCTTCTGGGAAGAACGCAACCTGCGCGTGGGAAGGCAATGGCCGTCAGACCACTCGTCATGACCTGGACCCAGAGATGCTCCAAGGGTGCTCTTTTAATTTTTGATGTTAGCTGCAGGATGCACCTTTCAGAACTGTTAATCATGTAAGAAAATATTAGGTAAATATGGAGCTTGAAGAGGGGAGTCCAGGGAAGGAGCTCGGATTTTCTGTAGTTTGGGCAGGTGGGGACACAGAGTCATTACAATTTACATATGTCCTTAGTTTGTAGCCCCAGCTTGCTGGGATCTGAGGCCATATCAGATACAGTGACATATGGATAGGGAAGTGAGGGATAAACAATTTTTAAGAATTCATTTGCCCTCAGAATGGGAGAAAATATTTGCAAATGAAGCAACTGACAAAGGATTAATCTCCAAAATTTATAAGCAACTCATGCAGCTCAATAACACAAAAACAAACAACCCAATCCAAAAATGGGCAGAAGAACTAAATAGACATTTCTCCAAAGAAGATAT